>NC_044977.1:2113324-2191555 GCF_008728515.1 Papio anubis
GTTGCCTGACCCGCTGTGCTTCCCAGGTGAGGCAACACCTCGCCTTGCTTCTGCTTGCCCTCCACAGGATGCACCCACTGTCTAACCAGTCCCAATGAGATGAGCCTGGTACCTTAGTTGTAAATGCAGAAATCCCTAGTCCTCTGCATTGGTCTCGCTGGGAGCTGCAAACCGGGGCTGTTCCCATTCGACCTATCTTACCATCCCCCCTAATATTCATTTTTAAAATTCCTTTTGTAGTACATTGGATAATGGTCATACACAGATATCTAGTCCTAATTCCTGGAATTTTAAAATGTGACCTAAACGGAAAAAGTGTCATTGCAAATATAATTAAGAATTTTGATATGATATGAGGTGATTCCCTCCTGTTACCCAGATGGGCCCTAAATACAATCAAATGTAATGGCAAAAGCCGGAATCACTTTTGCTGCAACCTACGAGCTTCCAGGAACTCTGAAAGAATAAATTTTAGTTATTTTAAGGCACTGGGTTTGCGTCAATTTTATATAGTGGCCTCTGGAAATTACCACATCCTTCCTGGTCTTCCTGTCTTGCTGGCTATTAATTTGAAATTGGGGATATTTTGAAGGACAGCCTTGTTTGGGAGTGGAGGCATGCCTTTTCATGCCAATTCTCAATGTTAAGTCACCCCTGGATAACGAGTAATTAATGTATTAATCTTAAATGTACTTAGAAAAGCTTGGGTTGCCACATCATTTTATAAGGCGGGGTAAATATTTTGGCATGGTGAATTGTTCTTATATTACAGATAATATTTGATGACATGATGAACTAAAGAAATGCCGGGGTTTTAAAAAAAATGCCGTAACACACCGAGGAAAAAGCAAATATGTGGCAAGGATGCTTTTCTCAGTAACCTGACATGCCTGTTTGTCTACAACCCACACCATTTTACTGAATCATTCCTATCAGGTTAAAATATTTCTATTAGGTTAAAATACTTCTATTAGGTTTACTGGGAGAATCTGGATAGGGGAATACACAATTTTATTCTTGTTATCTAATTTAATTCAACAACACACAATGAAGCACATAAGTGCACACACACACACGTGTATACATATATACATATATGTATGTATGCATGAGTAGCCAAAGTGGTTGGGATACGGATCAGGACGATCCAGTGCCTAATTTTAAATTGTTTCTATTCAACAGTAAAATAGATTTGAGTAAAATAATTTTTATGGCTAGAGATACATATCAAATAATTTTACACATGAAAAAATGGTATTGAATATGATTAACAAAAATACAAATATTTTAAATGCACTTTAGTATTTCTATTGTGATTTGGATCCAGAATTTTAAAAAAGCTTAAAACACCAAACTCCTCTCACATCTCTTAATGTCTATGTCCCTCCGTGGCGAGGCTCCTGGAGATTTTATTTGTCATGAAATGCTCTCATTTATCTCCCCCATGCACAAGAGGAGGTTGAAGTCAGCCTTCTCACCTCACCCCTCAATGATACTGTCAGGCAAACATCCTCAATGACTGACTTGCCAATTAATTCAGTTGTCTTTAAGGTTTTCTTTCCCTGTTCCTCTGTTGCATCTGACACTGTTGACTCTTTTCAGCTTGAAACATTCCTCCCTTGTCTTCAATGAAACCATGGAGATTAGAATGATATACTAGTTTATCACTTGCCCAAAATATAAACTCAAGAATGCTTGTATAAAAATGGATAAATTACTTTTCTAATTTTATTATCTCGTAATTTTGATATATAATCTGACATGTTTTTAAGTGTAAGAGTATAATAAAATTTGTGCACATGTTAATATATAGAAGAGGTCAGGTTGCATAATTTCAAGTTGCTTTATGTTATTTCTCTACTAACTAATACAATATTTTTATAAGTCAATAGTATCTTGATTATTTACAACAAAATATTTCCTACATTTTCTCTTTAAGAATATGTTGGAGATGAGGTTTATTAAACTTACATTATAAATTAATACTTTTTTGAGAGATTACTATTAATATGCTGAAGGAATTGGCAACACATCATCTTTAAACACTTATCCCTTGTAAAACTATACTTTTGTTAAAATCATGGAGTTTTATTCCAATTGCAATTTTATGTTGTACTTGAGTACTTTTCATTTTGTTACATTAATATAAGGTAGTATTCATGTGCTTTTAAATTCAATTCTACTCTCGATAGTTTACATATTCCAAAAATATTGCTTTAGTTTCCTTTTCATTCTATTTATATTCCCAAACTAAGTAAGTTACCTTTAAAATATGAATGTTTAGCTCTTTGTAACTCAAAGATAAAAGTATTTTTAAAATCTTGATCTCCATACTGTTTCTTCCATCATTCAATACTTTAATTTTTCAAATCTTAACTAATTCAGTGGAAAAATAATTTTATTTTAATTTTTAAAATTTTTATGAATACACAATAGCTGTACATACTTAAGGGGTACATATGATATTTTGATACAAGGACACAATGTGTAATGATCAAATTAGGGTAATCAGGAAATCCATCATCTAAAATGTTTATCATTTCTTTATCATTTATCATTTCTTCTTTATCATTCCATAAAGAAGTGGAATATTCCACTTCTTTAATTAATTTGAAAACTACAATAAATTATTGTTAGCTGTAGTCATCCTATTGTGATACCAAACACTAGATCTTATTTTTTCTAATTGAATTTTTCTACCCATTAATCAGCCCCTTTTATTTCCCCCAGCCCCACCACTCTTCCCAGGCATTGGTAACCATAATTCTACTCTGTGTCTCCAGGAGATTGATTTTTCAGCATTCACTTATAAGTGAGAACATGCAGTATTTGTCTTTCACTGTTCCACTGTTGCATCTGACAGTGTTGCTTGGCTTATTTCACTTAACAAAATGGCCTTCAGTTCTATCTATGTTGTTGCAAATAATGAAATTCCATTCATTTTTTATGGGTAAATAACATTCCATTGTATATATGTGCCCCATTTTCTTTATCCATTCATCTGATGATGGACACTTTGATTGATTTTCTATCTTGGCTATTGTGAATAGTGCTGCAATGACCACGGGAGTGCAGATATATCTTTGATTCACTGATTTCCTTTTTTAATAATGTATATTCAGTGGTAGAATTGCTGGATCATACAGCAATTTTGTTTTTGGCTTTTTGAGGAACTTCCATACTGTTTTTTAGTGTCTGCACTAATTTACATTGCCCCCAACGGTGTATGAATGTTCCCCTTTCTCCATGTCGTCATCAGCATTCATTATTTTTTGCATTTTTGATAAAAGCCATTTTAACTGTGGTGAAATTATGTCTTAATGTGATATTTTTAAGGTAAATATGTAAAGAATTTTTAACAATGTAAGACTATCTCCCCAAAGTAGTCTGGGCAAATTTCCAACATAAATGGGCTCTAAAAGCAAGGTCAGGCCTTCAGGATCAATTTCATCTCTTGGTTTCTAATTGAAAAAAAGACATAGATTACCCAAATTCCTATATTTTAAGTTTTCTAGCATAAGCTGGATCAAATTCTTTGGAATTTTTGTTTAAAACTGTGAAATATATTGAACTTTTAAAAGGTGATTTAAATATGTGTGTGTGTGTGTGTGTGTGTGTAATTTAACAATAACTAAATGGTCTTAAAGTTCTTATCAATCAGATTAATAGAATATGACTAGCATATTAAATTGCCCACTGTGTGTCCTTCTATTTTGGCACCCACTTTTCTATCTTCCAGGCTAAATGTCATGGAGAATTTGGATTCATGGCTCATTTGTTTTTCCATCATACTCCTGTTGGATTTTCTCCTAAGAAATAGAAAGACATGAGATTGAAGAAGTTAATTGTTCAACCCAGGTTATAGATGAATGGCATTCCCGAGAAATTAGAGAAAATATCAACAAACTCCTATGGCATGCCAGGAAATCAACCAATCCAAACTGAAGCAGAAGGCTGGCAATTCAAGGAAAGAGATCTCAAGAAAAAAGAAAAAGGGTGAATAGATTCCTTGGGATATATATTGCATGTTAGAGGAGTTTAAACTTCTGACAAAGATTTGAGGATGAATGCAAGGACTAAGTAAATAAGAATTACTTTAGTTATCAACTCCAACATGATAATGATAAAAGAAAGGAAATGCAATGAGGTTACATGTTACAGATTATCTGTAAATAAAACTTACAAAGATGAAATAATATAAATCTCAATTATTAATGAAAAATAATAATGCAATAAATCTGGTAAGCTATGGGACTCAGGGGATTTTGGGCGTTTATGTGTATTTGCGTATTTGTGAATTTATTTCTGTGTACAAAATGTGGAGCATGAATAAGAGCTAAATATTCTTCCTATATTTAGGAGGTCAACAAATTAGAGCTCAGAAAATGAGGAAAAACAATAAAACATGACAGTTAATATCTGGACAAACATAAAAAAAAACAGCCAAAGTGTTAAAAATAATTTGCTTCTCCAAGAGAGGCATAAAGGATGAATATTTGATTTTAATCCTTTGTCTAAGGATTCCAGAAAAAAATCAGCATCTAAAATGATACACAATAAATATCCTATCAATAAATATTCCATCTATATCCCATGTGCTTGTTGTTGTTTTTTTCTTTTTCTTTTTTCGAGACAGGGTCGCACCCTGTCGCCCAGCCTGGAGTGCAATGGCGCAATCTCGGCTCACTGCAACCTCCACCTCCACCTAGGTTCAAGCGATTCTTGTGTCTCACCCTCACGGGTAGCTTGGCTTACAGGCGTCCACCACCATGTCCAGTTAATTTTTGTAGTTTTAGTAAACACGGGACTTTGCCATGTTGCCAGGCTTGTCTCGAACTCCTGTCCTCAAGATTTGCTGTCTTGAGTGAGAAATGATTTGTTTGCCTAAACCAGTTTCTGTTTATTTATGTAATAATTAAATTGGTGTAATTTGGATCTTTTAACCTGATTTTTTTTTTTGACAGAATGGTCAGTAAAGACAACCATCATATGATATATATTTAGCCTTTACATCATTTTATGAAAATATTTGCATTTATAATAACCTTACTGGCACTAAACTATATACATAGAAATATTTACATTAATATCTCCCATTTATTTCTATTCTTAATAATCTATCCTCGGACCTTCTTGTATTCCAGGAACCAAGTATTTGCTGTTGATTCTCCATAAGGTAGAAAGACATGTAGACCTCCAACTCTACCTCCTTTTCGTATTAAATTATATTCAACTGCCTTCCTGGGCTACTTGGAAATTCATGAAAATGGATTAAAATTACATCATTTTTTGAGTTATATTTATAGTATTTAAATTATCTTCTTCCAAGTTTTATCACTTCTGGGCAATTGGCTATAGCTTTTATAGCTGGTGAATTTGTTCTCTTTAGAATTAGATTGGTTTGCCCTTTGGAAAAAAAATTGTAGTTTCATCTGTGATTTAAAACGATTTTTATTAGATTCTGAAATATTTCTGTTAGGTCAGTGTTTCTGAAGTTACTAGAGTCATACTTTTTGTTGTACCCACAGTAGATCCAAGATACAATCAAAGGTATTTTTCACTAAAATGCTGTTGATTATTTTTATAAATTTGATGACAATATAATCCAACGTAAATAGTAACAGAATTATCTAACTTTTCTATTTTTAAAGGAACATGTTAACTCCTTACTTAAAGAATATTTTAAGCCCCAGAACTTATTATAGTTTTGATTTAGCAAATCTATCATTAATTAGATGAATGGATCTGTGCTCACTATTGATCTCTATAGCTTTGAATAATAAATAGCAATGGCATCTGCTTATATGCACCCAAAGCTTTGTGTGACTTCCAAGTATTGAATTATGTATTTCATATAAATGGATTTTGTATTTTATGGGTTATTTTCTTCCAATATAATTTCCACCTGAATTCAATTTTCATGTGAGGAGTCAGCTATCACAGCCTAACATAGACAGCTAGATAGGATACAGGGAAAATTAATGCATACTGGTAATATGGATGATCAAACATCCATCCATATTTGAAGTAATTTGTTGGGAAAAGTATTCACTCATGTAGTTTGTGAATGTGGTAATCAAATGTGACCAAAATGCAATATGCTATAACGGAAATTCATGCAAATAAAAACACTTTCAAGTGTAATTTAAATCTATAAATATATAATAGATTAAAAAGGGAAGTAAATGATTTTAGTAGGACATTCTTGTTTTCTAAGAACAATCTTATTAAGAGAAATCAATTGTTCTTACCCAATAAAATGTCTTTTTTTAAATGTAAAATAAAATGTGGTATAAATAAATTAAATCTTATGCAGTATGGCATTTAAAACTATTTTTATATATTTAAAACTCATGTCATACCAATTGTGAGATAAACAAATGAATATAATTTACTCAAAAGATTTTTATTTTTGATATAATTCTTTACGCACTTTTAGTCCCTATGTACATAAGTTTTAATTTCTGACAGGACAATATTCAGTACCTAGTTATGTTTTACTACCATATTTTAAATATTATTACATTGCAATAAAAGAAGTATCAGTTACATTGTATGATGGGTTAGTAGTGCTAACTTCATCACTGCATTTACTCCTTTGTCTTTATTAAAAAGTTATGTAACTATCCCATGATATATAAATTTAATCAACCTTTAAGATCATAAGCAAAATCAATGTAACATTTAATTTTTTTAATATATACAAATTCTTTTTACCACCCATTATATTTTAAAATGAGGTAACACACAAGTGAAAATAAATTATTTTTAATAAAGTTTTACATATTGTATATAATATTTGTAGTGCCTCAGTCATAGAGATAATCCCCAGAGATGTGCGTATCAAGTATTATGGCTAAGTGAACTACATGATATCACTATGTCTGCACACATAAAGTTTACAGGTTAGCGAACACTTCATTATCCTCAGAGAGAGGACAAACTTGTTTGATCGTTATTGTAGATGTTTGACTCTGGATATTTAAGAGAACATTTTGCTCAATTTTGCTATGCTGAAGAGACAATTTAATGAGTAAAATAATGCAGAATGCTTAAAAGATATTTTTTGGAGCATGGAAAACCAGTTTTAAGAAACTTGAAGTGTTATATGAGATACATCCCCCATATCTGATATGGTATGAGTTGTCCTGGTACAGTGTTGAGTGGTTTCAGGGTACCTTTATGAAGGTTATACAGGAAAAATGAATTGTAATTCACATATAAAGTTTTCATTATAAAAAGAAAGAAAATCACTCTTTGTCACGTCAGTAAAGGGTTTTTTTTTTTTTTTTTTTTTTTGAGACAGAGTCTTACTCTGTCGCCCAGGCTGGAGTGGGATGGCTCACTGCAACCTCTACCTCCTAGATTCAAATGATTCTCTTGCCTCAGCTTCCTGAGTAGCTGGGATTACAGACGCACACCACCACGCCTGGCTAATTTTTGTATTTTTAAGTAGAGAGAGGGTTTTACCATGTTGGCCAGGCTGGTCTAGAACTCCTGACCTAAGCCCTTGACCTCCCAAAGTGCTGGCAAGCATTTTAAAGGTGGCTAATTAATATGACAATATTAACAGTTGACATTGACCGGCATTTACTATGTGCTAAATACTGATAAACACTATGAATTGTTCAATTTAGTTTACTTGATTATGGTAATATCTACACAACAACGATAGCAAAATATTCTAATACAGCAAAAAAGTGACTCAGATGTAGTTTTAGTTGTTTGAAAAGGTTGTGTGACTGTAACATGTGGCTTACTCAATTGATTGTATGCATGCAGATGGTTAAGCCTTTGTTTCCTTCCTTGAATCTCCTAACACTTTTCGATTAACAACAATAACAACAACAACAACAAAAAACCCTCAAATTTGAAACACTCTGTTAACTGCAAAACCATTGGGAAAGGTTTTTCGTCAAGACAAAAAGAATGAATAAGACCTGCTATTTAAGAGCACAACAGTCAATATTTAATAGACTATTTAATAGACTACAGTCAATAATGACTTAATTGTACATTTTAAAATAACTTAAAAGTGTAACTGGATTGTTTGTAACTCAAAGAAGAAATGCTTGAGGGAATGGATGGCCCCTTCTCTATAATGTGCTTATTTCCCACTGCATACCTGTATGAAAACATCTCATGCACCCCGTAAATATATACACCTAATATGTACCTACACAGATTATATAAAATTGAAGAAAAAAGACAGTGTAGTAAATTCAAGTGTGACGCAGCTCTCTTTTCCACAATGATAGAGAAAATACAAGGAGAAAGTGATACCCAAATCAAAGAATGGAGATGAGTTGTTTAACATATTCATGGCCCAATTAAGGACTAGAACATCAGTATGAATACCTCTAAGACTAGAGAAAAATTTCATTTGTATATGACCATAAGAGAAACCGAATAACACGATTCTATTATGCTAGCTCAATGCAGCCATCTCAGCCATGGTATATGTATATTGGAGGAGAGGAATAAATAATTAAATAATGGGCAGAGAGGAAAGAAGAAAAAAGCACAGTCATGCATTTTGCAAGTTTTCCTGACGACCACAGTTGCATGAATATAAACAGATATATAATTGTATATGTAAATATTATGTTAAAATAAAAATAAATTGCAGGATTAACATTTATTGGATGATTAAAGAGGAAAACGTATCTGAGAGAGCCAATTTGGGGAAGCCTGGAAAATTCAGTGAAAACTGGACATCTGATCCTCACACTTCTACCCCAAGATCCAGCAATGTGTCCTCATTTTCATCAACTCGACCATAAGCTTTATGTAAATAGTCTTGGAAATAATGGCAACAGAACTAAATAAAAACGGGCTTTTGGATATCATAAATCACACAAAGTTTGTGGGCTGCTAGAATTCCTCCTGGCTTTTACATTGAAGATCTCTGAGGGGCAGCTGATGCTGTCAGAGTGAGAAGAAAAATCACCTGTGGATGATGTGTTCTGGTGGAGCATTCCAGTGGTGAAAGAACAGTCAGAACTGAGGTTCAATTTCTTGGAGTCTTTGCCTTTGGGATGAAATAAAAATCCTGTCTGGCTGCATACCTCTAAGGAGAAGTTTCTTTCACAGCTGGAGCAGGACCTTTTCTAAGAGCCAGGGAAAATAACTGTACCCCAAGAAGAAATCACAAGCCTTCCTGAACTTCTTGGTGTCTCTTTGCTGCTCAAGGTCAAACGAAAGGAAACAGACCATCGGCTTTTAAGAGAAGTGTGTACGGGAAATAACTATTTACTTGACATGTGTCTGTACTGAAAATTCAAGTATCAGGAGACCTCTAAAGCTGGTACTTTTTAAATTTAGGTTAGCGGTTCTAATTTGTTTATTTTGAAACACTGACACATTAAATGTGACTCTCTAATGGTTTGTAATGGGTCATATGAGACATGTAAAGCCAAAAAAATTGTTACTCTTCGACTCTTCACTACATCCCTTCAAGCAAGATGAAATTCTGAATTATAATTAGTTTTGTATATACTAATTAATAATATACCAAAAAACTTGAAAAATAAATAGTCAACAGAATACCTTTTCTACTGATTTCATTTGTAAGCCAAAAGACTACACCAGCCTCCTAAATATTGACAATACATTCTTGCTTGTTTTTAAAATAATAAATATGAAAATACCTTGATTACAGGCTCTACAACTTGAAGTATATGCTTTCTGGCTATTTCAACATAAGATTTTGTTGTCATGGTTGTTTGGCCCAGCACTAATGTTTATTTAGACCTTCACCTGACCCTTGCTGATGCATATTCGTTAGACAACTTTTGCTTACAAGTAATAGAATAAAATGATGCCTGAGAAGGTGCCGGGTGACTAATAATCAATGACTGGATGAGAATTCAGATGAAGTTTGTTTTTACTTGCTCTATCTCTATCTCTATCTCTAGATCTAGCTCTAGCTCTAGCTCTACCTCTATCTCTCCTTTTTCCTTTTCTCATTTCCTTCTACTGTGGAAGAAAATTCCAAACAAGAGGGTAAGTGGAAAGCTAGCTGCCACAGCTTCTAATTCTCCCACTACTGTAACTTCACCAACTCTACTAGAAAAGTCCCAGGGAAGACTGTGATTGGCCTAACTACATCTCATGCCTATCCCCAACCAATCTCTGTAGTATAGGATTGAGAAGATCTAATTGGTCAACGTGGTTTATAAGTCCACTCGTGTCATGGGGATGGGATACCAACTTTAGCAGCACCACTACCCTCATGGTACAGTTAGGTTTTGTATCCCCACCCAAATTCCATCTTGACTTGTAGGTATTCCCAGGTATCAAGGGAAAAACTAGGTGGAGGTAAACTGAATCATGGGGTTGGTTTTCCCCATGCTGTTCTTATGAGAGCGAGTGAGTTCTCATGAGATCTGATGATTTTATAAGGGGCTCTTTCCCATTTGCTCGGCATTTCTCCTTCCTGCCTCCTTTTGAAGAAGGTGCTTTGCTTCTGCTTCACCTTCTGCCATGATTGCAAGTTTCCTGAGGCTTCCCCAGCCCTGTTGAACTGTGAGTCAATTAAACCTCTTTTCTTTAAAAATTACCCAGTCTCAGGTAATTCTTTAGAGCAGTATGACAATGGACTAACACACCCCACTAGAACCAAGGCATTAACGATGGGGTGTTTCCTCCAAGGAAAAGCTGCTGGACACACTGTTCATGTTCACTGTGGCCGGAACTTAAATTACAAGCCAGAACCAGAAATTACAAAGCAACCCTGTATGTATCAATATTAAAATTGTTATTTAGTACTACAACAATATATTAGGGTCCAGTCAGAAAGTGATACCAGTAATTATTTTAACAGAAAAAAATTAATGTAGAGAATTAGCTAAATCGGTACTAAAAGGCTGAAAACACAAAGGCAACACTGAAGTATCAAAGAGGGGGAATGCAAGAAGCAGCTATCATCTCTAAGTCTGAGAAAGTCCACCTTAACAATAAAAAGCTGGGATTATTAGAAGCTAGAAGAGCCAACAAGTATACGAAAAAATGCTCCACATCATTAATCATCAGGGATATGCAAATTAAAACCACAATGAAATATCACCTCACAACTATTAAAACAGCTATGATCAAAAAGTTAAAAGATAAATGTTGGTGAGGGTCTGCTGGAAGGGACGCTTGCACAGTGTTGGTGGGAAGGTAAATTAGTACAGCCATTGTAGAAAAAAGCCTGGAGGTCCCTCAAAAAGTTAAAAATAGAACCACTGTATTATTCAGCAGTCCTACTACTCGGTATATATCCAAAAACCATAAAATTAGTTTGTCAAAAAGATTTTTGCACACCCATGCTCATTACAGCATTATTCACAATAGCCAAGATATGTAAACAATCTAAATATCTTTCAATGCAAGAATGGATTTTTAAAAATGTAATACACACACAACCACACACACACACACAATTGAGTACTATTCACCCTTGAAAAAGAAGGAAATTCTGTCATGTCCCATATGTGGATAAACCTAAAGGACTTTTATGTTAAATGAAATAAACCAGGCACAAAAAGACAATATACGACGTGATCTCACTTACATGTGGAATATAAAAGAGTCAGACTCATGGAAACAGAGAATAAAATGCTGGTAACTAGAGGCTGGGTAGGGATGGAGGGGCCAGGAGAGGATTGTGGAGGAATTGGTGAAAGGACAAAAAAATTCAGTTAGAAAGAATAATTTCAAAAGATCTATTGTACATTGTGATAACTGCAGTTAACAGCAATATATTTTGTATTTGAAAATTACTGAGAGTAGATTTTAAGTGTTTTTATCACCAAAAAATAAGTGAGATAGCAGGTATATTAAATAGCTTGATTTTGTCATCTCACAAAGTATACATATATCAAAAGATTATGTTGTATATTATAAATATATACCATTTTTACTTGTCAATTAAATCGTTTTAAAAAGATTAACTTATTCATACAAAAAAAAGTAAAAGCTAGAAGACTGGGTCAGATGGAGAATCCAGAACTGGGGGGAGGGAGTATTAGCCCACTAGTGCTGGTATCTGTGGGGGGCCATAGAGACTTGTTCTTGAGATACAAAAACTGACCTGGAAACAGATGTTAAAGATTACTGTTGAAGTAACGCTGAAAGGAAGAGAATGCAAAACACGAAGTAAGTTTCTTCTTCCTCTTCCCGCCTTCCAGTCCCTTTCTAGTTCCCCCTATTGGCAGAGCCTGAAGAGATCCCAGGTAGCACAGTAGAAATGTGGTTTATAATTCCCCAGACACAGTGCCACAAAGAAGAGCATAAAAGGGTGGCTTTGAAGCTGTGAGACAACAGCTTGATAACCGGCACATCCACGGTGGCAACATCAATTCTGCATCAACTGGAGAATACTTTATGCATCCACAGTGGGTTTTATCTGTGTCTCTAGATAGAATAATAATTAGAACACATACATCTATGTGCAAATTGCCACCGGCTGTGTGTTGCACTCAATCCTTTTTCACCACTAGTTTCTTTTTTTTTTTGAGACGGAGTCTCGCTCTGTGGCCCAGGCTGGAGTGAGCGGCGCCATCTTGGCTCCCTGCAAGCTCCGCCCCCCGGGTTCCCGCCATTCTCCTGCCTCAGCCTCCCGAGTAGCTGGGACCACAGGCGCCGCCACCGCGCCCGGCTCATTTTTTGTATTTTTTAGTAGAGACGGGGTTTCACTGTGTTAGCCAGGATGGTCTCCGTCTCCTGACCTCGTGATCCGCCCGTCTCGGCCTCCCAAAGTGCTGGGATTACAGGCGTGAGCCACCGCGCCCGGCCCTCTCACCACTAGTTTCTTTAAACTTTGTAGTTTGACACCAAGTTCTTTCTATTCTGGTTAGATATTTCTGGATTCATATTCTACTTAAACTTTGGAGCTTTTCTTTAGATTCTAAATTTGGAACTACCAGCAGTTCCTTCTGAGAGAACAGGTACAACCAGGTTCATCATTTTCTTTAATAGTATTTTTTCCCTCTGCCTCAATGGTTGCAGCTTCAAAAGGAGCTGTACTAGTCTCATCTCTGTACTTTGGCCTGGCAAAGAATATATTGACAATTGGAGTGAAGACTTCTTTTGTAGCTATCTTTCTTGGAATTTCTCACCCTAATCTGGGGAATTTATTACAAAAACTGAGCATTTGAAGTTCTCTGAGAATAGTGTTAAAATCTAGCATATTTAAACAGAAACAATTTTTTACAGGAGTTTTGTTTCCTTTCAGTTCATACTGAACATTTTGTTTTAAAAAATACCAGTTTTTTAATTTTCAAAGAAATTATTGTTTGAATTTAATTCTACTTGTTTTCTTTTCTTTCAATATACATTTACTTTCTCCATAGGATATTTCAAACAATGTATCACAAATACTGAAATATTTGGATGATTTTATAGTCAGCCTTAAAATTGATAGATAAAAGAAAAAATAGAAATTAGTATTTTATGACAACAAAGATATTCTGAATTCTATCAGGAGTACTGCAGCAACCTTGATAAGCCTGCATAAATGATTTGTTCTTGAAAATTCACTAAATAGCAGTGGAAAAGTTTAATGTGGAATCTAACCACAGCTAATTATACATATTAGCTATGTTGAGTAGTTTGCTAGCCCAGATAACCTTTAAACTTTGGCTGTAATGGTAATTTACCTAATGGAAAGGCTTAATAGAAATATTATAACAAATGTACCTCCTTAGGTTTACTGAGATTGAATTGGGAAGTTAGAAGACATGAATGTGCTGTGCACACATACTGACAGAAAACCATGTTATTTTAATGATTCATAATTTCTAATTAGCCATGATTATTCTGAGTGGTTGTGGATATACATTTTAATTGTATCACATACTGTAATTTCCAATTTCCGCAGAGACACTGATGAAGTGAAAGTCGTATTGCAAAGTCATCATTTAAATATTTGAGAAATGGAATGCTTTAAGAGGGATAAATTTCCACAGCTTAATTATAATTTTTATTGATCTCAGAAGTCAATTTTGCCCTGGTAATGCAGATGGCTGTCTTTCTTCTCTTCCCTAGCTCAACATCATTCTGGGAATTTGAAAATGTGTTGCTTTTCTCTCAGTGGATGGATAGAATGCAGTGCTTCTGTCATGCATTCAGCATTTAGAAGACAAAAGAGTTTTAGAGGAGCTGAAATAGGGCAAGTGGAGCAAGTAAGAAAATATCTTTTTTATAGTTTGATAGTATAGTTTGGGTTGAAATTGAATGCTGAAGTTTCATTGAAAGCCATACCTTCATATTCGTATTATACAAGATTATTTCATAGAGCCACCTGAAGAATACTTAATCAAATTCAGCTTGTTTGTAGGATTTAAATTTGAAAAGAGTTACTAGTTCTGCAAAGAAAAGACAATTGCTTGAGTGAGACATGTCTCCCAACAGCTTGTACTGTGAGAAGAGGAAATAAAGCAGGTTATTAAATGTGTATCTCCATTATGATTAGAATTATGTGAAACTACTTGATGGTCTCCTCTAGATGTAAGGACATTTTGTGCACTTTGTAGATCTTGTAATATATGGCACATATGAGCTGAAACAGGTCTATTTAAGACAGTCCTCTTGAAAGGGTAAACATCTCTTTTCATTTGAGGCCCAGAAACTCAATATAATAATTAATATCCACTAAGCCAACACAAGGAACAGTTTCTTAACTTGGGATTTTATGAAATCAAGCAGGGGATTGGTTATGAACAAATACACCTGCATTTGGGTTGATAAATAGGTATAATTTACAATAAGGTTAACCAAAGCAAAAACTGCTTATCTAAAGGGTAGATGATATTCAGTGGAGTTTGGGGTGATGTTTCACGTCCTCTTCACCAAGGAAATGATGATAATACTTGCCAAGATATGACCAAGAGAATAATCTCTGCCTTAGATTTTTTGGATTTGGATTTCTTTTTTTGCATTGTTTGATTTGATTTACACCTCTTATGTTTGTCTTGTGCAATAGCAATATGTTTAGTTATAGACCTTCCGTATATAGATCCCAGTTACTAATTGCAAAAAAGATTGCTTGAAATTTACTTAAATTACTGTCATAATGCTAAGTAAAATTGTTATGAATTCTGAAAAATGCATTAATAGATCAGTTAATAATGCATCCATACATAGATCATGTATATACTATTATACTTACTTCAAATTACCAAAACATTTTCATAGCTATTGCAATTAAAAGAAATATAAGTGGAAATGTACTTAGTACAGTGCTGGAAACACACTTCAAATTCTATTATTTTTATTATCATTATATATTCCCTAATAAGAACTACAAGTAGGGTAAGGCACTGACATTAAAATAGTATATGTGATCCTTACCATCTTGAAATGCATGGTTTAGCAGCAAAATCACACAATTACAAAATAAAATAAATACAAATTAATAAGTACTATAATAGTCCAAGTGTAGGTGGCCTTGAAAATACATAACAGGGTCAAGTTACCTAACCTAAAGGCTTACTTTCTTCTTGTATGGCTGAAGGTCTTTATGCAAATAGTTTCAGTGCTCAATAAATTCTTTTTAAATGAAAGAATGGCTTAATTTGAGCTTTCTCTGTCCCATTTCCAGTTTGTTTTCAATGCTTTCTACATTCCCTCTTTGCACATATATTTTACTTTCCAATCTTTTCATGGGTAAAAGCCCCTTTTATTTGGGTGAGAGTTGAGGGAGCAAGTTATGCTCCTTGCTAACTATTTTTAAAACCTTCTAATTATCTTCTCTACGTGCAGCAACTTAGAGATTTAATTGTTTTGCCATTTTGCACCCAATGCTAATTAAGTTAATTTCTTCGATATGTAGTATTTTATTACTTCACATAGATCCTGGGGTAGAGATATAGACAGACACAGAGATAGATTAGCTTAAAGTTAACGTTCCTGGGAAAAAACCAAAAATGCCTATATTGAGGGTTTATCACTGGAGACATCAGTGATCAATGACCTTTCTACAAAAGAAGACAAGGTTATTAAAAAAGAACGGGTCTTCCAATTACAATCACAAGTCAAGGGAACATTTCCCAATTCCTATGAAGTGAAGCCATTTAACTACAGTTCAAGGACCTCCAGGATTCCATCACTGGACTTGGAGGGGATAAGGGTGATGTTTGTAAACATTGCAGACAACTTTTGCCCTCTGCGTCCATCTGTGAATCTTTCTGGAGAGCGGATCCATACTTTTTAATCTATTTCTCAAATGAGGCCATGACTCTAAAGTGGCAAGAATCCCTGGTCTCAACAGTGCGACAAGGCGATTTAAATCTACAAGAGAGCACCGAATGACCTGAGGTGTAGGACCAGTTGTCTCTTCCGGTTGGAACTAGATGGCTAGTGGTGAGCCCCTGTTCTATTTTCTTTCAAAACTCAAAGGAATTCATCACAAGTCACTTTTCAGTATGAGCCAAGCACCAAAAACGTCTCTATTATGACAGTCTCCTTAAAGATTAGCTGGTTGATTTGAAACATAAAAAGCCTTCTAGCGGGTGGTTTTCTCAAAAGAAGTTAGTCGGGAAATAACGTGAGGAGATTGGAAGGAAAATCTTAACGACATTCGATGTTTTTCACGTTATGTAGCGGGGACAGAGGGGGATATTGCTTCATACCTGGTATGCCATGGCGTATCATGTGACCTGATAACCTGAGGATACCTTGAACTTACAGGACACTCAGCCCTACTGGAGTGTCATCTTTATACATAGGTAGCCGGGACGTGCCACGAACTTTGTGTCACCCTGTATAATCTCATGAGTGGCAGCACTTTGTAGTAATCAAGAGCTCAGACTTGAAGCCAGTTTTCCTGGTCTCAAATACTGGCCCTGTAATTTATTTGTTCTTCCTATTCCGAGCACCTTTCTTAATTATCTCTGCCTCATTGTAAAATAAGGATAATAGTTATGTTACCTACTGGATGGCATAGTTTTTAGAATTAAATATTATTATGTGTTAAGTACTTAGAAGAGTATCAGGCACATAGTAAGCAGTATTATGTTGAAAATAAAATCTGGTTCTTAAAGTCCGTGTTGCTAGAAAGGTAATATCTACATTCCTAGTGATATGGTTTGGCTCTGTGTCCCCACCCAAATCTCATGTCCCCACCCAAATCTCATCTCTAATTGTAATCTCCACGAGTCGAGAGAGGGGCCCGTAATCCCCATGTGTCAAGGGAGGGAGGTGATTGGATCATGGGTGCTGTTTTCCCCATGCTGTTCTCATTAAATTGAGTGAGTTCTCATGAGATCTGATGGTTTTATAAGCATCTGGCATTTCCCTTGCTTGCACTTCTCTCTCTTGCCACCTTCTGAAGAAGGTCCTTTCTTCACCTTCACCTTTGCTATGATTTTAAATTTCCTGAGGCTTCCCCAGTCATGTGGAACTGTGAGTCAATTAAACTCTTTCCTTTATAAATTACCCAGTCTCAGGTAGTATCTTTATACCACTGTAAGAACAGATTAATAGAGCTAGAATTCTTAGTTTTGATTTATGTGATTGACAGATACTGCTTCTCTCCACTGAGTCTTTGAACCTCTCTACTGCCTGCTGCAGCAAAAATTTTGGGCTGAGATAAGAAGAATGAAAAGTAGTCCCAGGTGCTAAACCAGATGTGGTCCTGGCCACTAGAGCAATTGTTAATAAAATATGCTTCAGACACCACTGCTTGTTGGGGTTACGGGCGGGTTTGCTGTAAGGAGTAGGAAAGTGCCAGAAGAAAGAAAGAGCACTCTCAAAAGAAGATGATAGGAATATGGTTTTGGACAACTTATCAATGTTAGTGATTTTGCCTGGATTTTGCAGTTCAAGAAATCCTGGATGATTCACACATGCATTGTCCTAAGGGTATCTTGGTGGGAGTGAACAAGGGGGTCATGCTACAATCTGAATCTGACTCAAGAGGCAGTTCCTTAACTTCAAAGTGAACACTTTTTCCTAAGCCTTGAGATATACAAATAAATGATACCATGCTTCATGCTTTAATCGTAAACCTCTTTATTTAAAAATGAATCACTTCTCAATCTCTTAATCTAATTTGAGCCAAAAGACACTGGGACATTTTTAGTAATAATTTTAAATTAATCTCTTTAAATGAAAGTTGTGAAAAATTTTTCTGTGTGTTGCCATGCAGTGCTGATCTCCACAGTGAGATGCTGCAGTTGTAATTCCAACTGGAATCACTCACCGTACTGAAGATTTCTGCTTACTAAAGATTTTAAATTAATGTGCTCCCAGCGGTTAGTAGAGTAATATCGTAAGTTCCACTGAAACTCCTTCTCAATCAAGTTTATCACTGAAGTAAATTCTCTGGATAAATCAAGTCCCCTAATGATACTATTGATAAAATAGATTGTGCAAAGACTGACTAGGTAAAAATTATCCTCCTGATTTATTGTGTCTCTGTTCACAGAATAAAGAGATGTATGACGTGATGATTCCCAAATTTGGCCCATCCTGAGAATTATATAGGGAATTAGGCTATGGGGTTTTATTTATTTATTTATTTTTAAATAAGTGTTTCAAGTAATTTTAGAGTCAGAAAACGTATCAACATAAAGTAAAAATGGTTAAAATTTTCTAGAATATTTTGGGGAACGCAGATGGTTTTGGGGGACTTATAAATATTCTCTTCTGGGCTTTATAATCATTGCTTCTATAAATGAAAAAAATAGAATCAGGAAGCATGAATGAAATTAAAAGACTAAAGGATGCAAGCTTTACAAACCAATTCAATTCAACAAAGCTGACACATTTTTACATAATGAAAACAAAAACATAATTGAAAAAATTATAGCTTTAATTCAAATCTCAAAACAATAATCATGCACCTTACTTAAAAATCTTAAAATGTTAGCAGAATTTTGTGAAACTGACAACATGAGAGAAAAAATTATGTATTTGTTTAGTGAAAACTCACAGGAAGAATGGAGACTAATATAGCTTTAAGTATCGACTAGGATTCCTCCACAACAGTCAAACAGTTAAATCAGAAACATCAATTTATTGGCCGAGCACAGTGGCTCATGCATGTAATCCCAGCACTTTGGGAGGCCAAGGCTGGCAGATCACCTGTGGTCGAGTGTTCGAGACCTCCCTGGCCAACAGGGTGAAACCCCATCTCTACTAAAAATACAAAAATTAGCTGGGCTCGGTGGCACATGCCTGTAATCCCAGCTACTTGGGAGCCTGAGGCAGAGAATCGCTTGAACCAGGAGGCAGAGGTTGCAGTGAGCCGAGATCACTCCACTTCACTCCAGCCTGGGTGACTGAGCGAGACTCCGTCTCAAAAACAAAACAAAACAGAAACATCAATGTATTGAAATTAGAAAATGGTAAGGGATGAGGTGAAGAAAATTTATGTTTTTCAAAAAATTTAGGTTAATAAGATCGATTATGAAAACACATTAACCACCAAAGAGTACAAAGCTTTTTACCTATAATACAAATCAGTGAATCAGAAGTTACTTGTACTTGGTTCCCAATGTCAAATTCCATCCACAGTACTCTCTACCGTCTAAACATAGTCCCATCGCTCTGAATTCCAATACTAACATCTTAATTGATATTCTTGTTTTCCCAGATCATTGGCCTATACTTTTCTATAACTCCCATCTCTGAGATTTTTTAACTATTTCACTTTTCTAGGTCTCAAACTGATCTGTAACTTTGTTTTTTCAATGCCTTATTTTATTAGACAAGTTTCATACACACACACACACACACACACACACACACACACACGTGGAGAGAGAGAGTATCTATATAATCTCTGTCTTACTCTGTGTGTGTGTATATGTGTGTGTGTATGTACATATATGATTTATTATGAGGAACTGACTCACATGATTATAGAAGCTGAGCAGAGAAGTCCCATGATCTTTCTGGAAGCTGGAGATACAGGAAAGCTGATGGTATAAATCCCAATCTGGGAGCAGAAGAATGTGAGATGAGATGTCTTAGCTCAAATAGCAAGGCAGGAAAAAAGGAGTGAATTTCTTCTTCCTCTGCCTTTTGTTCTATTCAGGTCCTCAACAGATTCAATGATGCCCACTCATAGTGGCTCATACTGGGGAGGGCTGTCTACTCTACTGAGTCCAGTGATTCAATGCTAATCTCAGCTGGAAACACCTCCCACCAAATGTTTAGTTTAGGCACCTCGTGGTTGACATAAAATTAATCATCACACCTACCAGCCCCCAAAGTGTTTTATAAACTTAAAGGCTTATGCATAAATGCCAAAGATTATCTTTATAGAGATATTTTTCTTTAATCTCAATTTAGAGACTATTAACTAGAAATACACAGCTTCGTGATCTCTCGTGCCATCAACCTGCCCCCCGCGTTTGCATTCATCACCATCATCGTCAATATAACTAGGCATGTTGTCATGGTTATAAGCCCAAACTGCTCTGGAAACACCATAACAGAAGTTTTTCTTTCTCATTTCAATTTTAGCCTTTTTTTCTCCCAGCATTTATGTCCCTGAAATGGGAGACATCCTCATTAAAGAGAATTTCAGAATGATTTCTAGGCCCTGATCTTTGCATAACTCTATACACTTACTGACAGACCAGCTCACCATGGAGAAGCAGGTGGTTCCAATTGTGCAAATTCTTGTTTGTTTTGGTTATTTTGGCCATTTGTTTCATACATGATCATATAATTTTCATTTCGTACTTGAAGACATGGCTGACTAGGAGTCCATACCAGTAATACAACTTGTTACAACTGTGATATTTTCTTGCTCATTTGTGTTTGCTTGCGTGTCTTCCAACCAGGTTGCTCTGCAGGCAACTACTAAACACTTGTCTACTTTTGCCACTGTTTAGATATTCAAACACTCATAGCTGAGACTCTTAAGTAATTGCCTTCTTTTGACACTGTTTTGGATTCATTCCCTTATTATTTCCTCTTTTGCATACTTAGCATTCCTAGAAATAATCTAGTCATTTAAATATCAATAGGTCAAAATATAATACAAGCAAATAAGTAAATGAAAAGGCCACTTCCAAACACTCCTGCCTGTCAATATAGAACCCAACTCTGATAGATACCATAACCAATAGTCTTTCCTTTACAACAAATTGCGTATCTTAGTTTCTTTGTGCTGCTATAACAAAATATCCCAGACTGCATGATTTGTACACAACAGAAATATATGTCTCCTAGTTCTAAAGGCTGGGAAGCCCAAGATCAGGGCGCCAGCATCTGGCGAGGGCTTTTTGCTGCATTCTCACTTGGAGGAAGCAGAAGCGCAGAAACGGGCAAATACTGTCCTTGTATGACAGAAGTGCAAAAGAGAGAGAGCCCACTCCCACGAGCCCTATTGATAGGGCTCTAACTGATTCACGAGGAAGGATCCCTCAAGGCCTAATCACCTCTTAAAGGCCACACCTCCCAATATTGTTATTCTGGGGATTAAGTTGCAATATGGATTTCGGAGAGAATAAAAGCATTCAAACCTTAAAACTGCCTCTTACCTATGGGGTTGAATTTAATTGTACATCTCATTTCTTTTTTCGTTTTAAAACTAACAGAGTATAATAAAGATCTGATTCTGATTTGACTTATTGATATGAAATCCTAGGATAAAAAATAATGTCTTTATTATATCTCATTTACTAGAAGTTAAATAACACCATTGTACACCATTTTAAAATAAGTACTATGGAAACTAGTAATAGAAATGACACTACAATTTTTATGTAACCAAATCTACATAATCAATTTTGTTGAGTGACAGAAATCTATAGGTCAGTCTCCAACATCTTTAAAAATATGGGAATCTTTAACAATCAAAAATGTAATACAATTTGTATTAGAATACCTTAGAATCTGACAGAAAATTTACCCATGAACAAGTAATGGGAAGAAAAAAAACATGTGTTTCTCATAAGACATGAGAAATACACCAGACACTTAATCAGAGCTTTTTGGATACACCAATAATTGATTTCATGTTTGCAGTGATGTAACAGAAAATTTTTATCTGAATATTATCAAGAAGGGATAAATAGAAAATTAGAACAATCAATATACTCTGATTATCCTTGAAAATAAATATAAAATTTTATCCTTAATAAAACTCAGATATCCAAGTCACCCTCCCACTCTTTCGTTTGAATGTTTTTCAGATAATAATTTGACACTATAAAAACTCAGAATGAAACTGTAACAGTATTCAAATTAATATAACTAATATAAAATCATATTTTCAATTATAATAAAATTCCTAATGCTGGTGATATTTTTTGAGAGCCTATATTATCCCAAGGACATCATGGCAAATTTAGAGCAAATGAGTTCATCAGTCTTCATTTGTGTAATATTCCTTGTTTAGTCTAGAAAGAGGACCACTGATTGTGCATTTATAATTTTAGGTAGAAACTTGTGTTAAAAGATTATTCAGATTAATCCTGTTGTTTTCATTCTTGTTCCTCAGAGCACTAAAAATTTTGCTTTAGCTTTTCTAAGCCATTGCATATGGCTAAAGGATTTATTCTCCACCCTGATCTTTTATGCTTACCCCTGTTTGGGATCTAATCTGCCTCCAACAATTCTTCCCTAAACTCTGTTCATTGCCACATAACTATAACCAATTATTTGTAATGACATATTCTTCCATTGAAGACAGCAGGAGTGAAAGATTGGGGAGAGGGGAGATAGGAAGAATAAGAACATCCACACTTGCCTGTACATGACTTTATTAATGAGTTGATTCTACATTTTGAATACTTTGTCAACAGAGACTATGATTCCTAGCCCTCAGCACTGTTCCAAAGCACTCCCGATTTCCCAAGAAGCATACCCCTGCCAAACTAATTTACAAAAAACAAGTTTCAACTGACTTTCTTAATATAATTCCTAATATAATCTTCACTTACAGCTTTATTCACTCATAACCCAGAGTTCTTTTTCTAATGAATGCAAACCATTTTTGCATACTTTAGCTAATTTACAAATCGTTTTGAGAGTTGAAAATCATTAATTAGGCTCTGTCAGTAGATCCTTTATGAGGTCGCTGTTAACACACATACATCTCTATGACTAGCCTTTCTTACTCTGATTCTATTACTGTTACGACTATATTACTATTATTATTACAGAACCTGGGCTAACGCCCATATCAAGATATCACAGAGTGTTTCTTTCTCATTTCAATTGCGGCCTTTTTTCTCCCAGCATTTATGTCCCTGAAATGGGAGACATTCTCATTAGAGAGAATTTAAGAATGACTTCTAGGCCCTGATCTTTGCATAACTCTATACACTTAGTGACAGACCAGCTCACCACGGAGAAGTAGGCGGTTCCATTTGTGCAAATTCTTGTTTGTTTTGGTTATTTTGGCCGTTTGTTTCATACATGATCACATCATTTTATGATAAAACCCATCAAGATATGGGCTTTAGTCCAGGTTCTGTCACTAATCACGTGACTTGGACAAATCCGAGGCATATTACTGTGAAACAGAAGAAAGTTAAGTTTGAGCACCCATTACTTGTGCATGCTTCTTTTGTTACTACAAGGGAACTTATCAATATGATGCATGATTATATGTCTTTGTAAAATTTATAGGAGTGGTATATTTTGATGATAATTGATGAGATTAAAGCTTCTTTTTGCTCCAAATTCCCCTTTGTTAGACTTTTCCCCTCATTTGATCGCACTTTAGTGGTCATTAATACTTTTTGGATCTGCCTAGGGGAAGTTGAGTTGAGGAGATATTTAATGCAGGTATATGGGGTATATGTATGTGGCTTGTAGCCTTTTTTGTAACTAATTAGGTAGGTAGCCCGTGTGGAATGACTTTTAGAAATATGCTTCCGATCACTGTGTTGCTATATCCAAGATGATGATACGAAGTCATAGAGCCAGTGTGTCAGTCAGTTAACTAAAAAACAGTTTTTTCACTTTCCTAATTTGTGCGATGCTTGCAGTGTTGAAAATTTTCAATTGCTGTAACCTAATAAGGGGAGTCATATCTCATCATCTTTTTGTATTCTCTTTGTTAGAAGCAAGTGATATATTCTACCAAATTCAAGGACAAGAGATTACACAAAGGTGTGGAAAACAGCAGGCAGAAAATCACCGGGGGGTCATCTGGGGACACTGACCACCACGTACTTTCTTAATTCGTTTTTTTCTCTAACACTAATAGTCAGGATGCATTTGGTTGAAACTCAAATTGAGTAAGCTTAAGCAAAAAGTGTGTGTACTAGCCTCAAGGAATCCAAAGAAGCATAGAAAAATGATTACCTGAAAACACGGATGCTGCTAAACCACAGAAACAATAGGAATCTGGAACTCAGATACCTCCAAGACCACTTCTTAGCTTTGCTTCCCTTTGCAAGATAACCCAGCTTAGATGATTGCCCAGCCGTGGACAATCAACTGTGGTCAAGGAACTGGGTACTCTAATTGGCCTAGATTAGATCAAGTACCCTTTTTGGACTAATAAAATCTGGTTAAGAGACTCCATTTTAAGAATGTATTAATTGAGCCTGGGAAGTTGAATCTGTGGTGAGCCATGATCACACCACCGTGCTCCAGCATGGGCAATAGAATGAGACATTGGCAAAAAAAAAAAAAAAAAAAAAAAATAGAAACAAGAAGAATTTATTAAGTCTTAGGCACGTGGGAGAGGCAATTTCCAAAATATAACTGTTAACTCCAGACCACATATAATTATCCTTTGATACACATGGGCTTGGCTCTAGGACTCCTAAGAATACCAAAATTTCCAGATACTCAAGTTCCTCATATAAAATATCATAGTATTTGAGTATTACCTATGCACATCCTCCCATATTCTTTAAATCAGTTCTAGATTAGTTATAACACCAAATTTAATGCCTACATATCACTTCATTCATACAGATACAACACAGCACTCAGCATGTGTAAACTCAAGCTTTACTTTGAGAATCTTTGTGGATTTATCTTTCAGAATATTTCCACCCACAGTCTGGTAAATCTATGGATGTGGCACCCACAGATACACAGGGCAAACTCTCATTTATACATTATGACAAATCTTGAAGAAGTGTTTTTGTTTGTTTTGTCCTTGGAGTAGTCACAGGAATTGTTTCTTTGTAGTACAGCCATATTGCATGAGAATTTATCTGCTAATACTTGTAGACCAAATACTACCAGACCAAAAACTTGTAGTAGTGTGTATCCTAATCATTGTTATAATTCCAGGATTTAGCAGGGTCTGGTACCTGGGAGGTGCTTAACGTATAATTACATGATAAATCAATCACTTATTAAAAAACTAAATCTAACATAATATTAATATTTAGAAAACTAAATTTAATGTTTCTTGATAGTACTAGACTGAGCTTGTATGGCAGTTCAGGAGCTCACGTGGTTTGAACTCTGTTCTTTCACAGTGGGTTCACATTTATTGCTTCTTGAGGCCAAGGTAAACACTGAGGAGGGAATTCCCATAGTTTCTTACTTATTAGCAAAGGCTGCCTGGGATTAATGGCAGTCCAGTTGTGTCAGCCACTTCAAATCTTCTGACAAAGTCAGGTAAATAGAGAAGAGTAGAGGAAAGGTAAATTTTAGTACAAGATTCCAGCAATAATTTAAGACAAAGATGGAGACAGGACTGAAAAACAACATCACTGCACATGAAACTATAAACAAGATTTTTCTGTTTTTCCGGATTGGTTGCCCACCACTGGAAAAATCAAGGTGATTCTTTATTAATTCCAATCACAATTTAGCAGCTGTTATTAATTTCTTCTTTCTTCTTTCTCCTTTCTTAATGTCTCTCCACCTTTTCAAAATCTCTCTTTAATAGAAATATTTGACCTCAAGTTTTCTTCTCTGGTTTGGAAAATTATGCAAGCTACAAGCTGTGGCCCTTATTTTTAGAAGTTATGTACTAGAGATCTCCTGTCTACTCCCAGCTCTTCCATCTTGTCTATGGCTGTATCAACCTTTCTGAATGCGTTCTTTATGTAAAATGAGCAGGTGAAACCAGGTACATAAGGATACTTCTAACTCTAACATTTTGTGGTTTGATGTATCTCTCATGTTAAAAAACAGGTAACACCTGGTCACAGCATATGCCTTCACAATCAATTGTTGGAACTTTCTTTTCAAAAAGGGATGAGAAGGGAAATGTACAGAAGGAAAAACACAGTTCACGTGGTAGGGCATTGTAGCCTTTACACTGGGATGCTCCCCGTTTGGTCTGTAAGTTTGTGTGTGTGGGTGCCTGTGTGTGTGTGTGTGCACGCGTGTGTGTGTGTGTGTGCGCACGCCTGTGTGCCTGTGTGTGGTGCATTTTGCTTATTTTTAAAGTTGACATTTTTTTCTGTGAAATTTGAGTGACTTTATGGTTGTCAATATGAAGAAAGAAAAATTTAAAAGCAGGTAAAAATTGATTTTTATTATTAAAGTAGTTATCTAATGGGGGTAATTCTCAATCTATATCTGAAAAATGCATAAAAACATCAAAGTAATAATTTAAAGTTTCAAAAATTAAATAATACTGCTGTAGTGATAGTGGGAAAAATTTCATCAATTTTTATATAGTTTATTATTAAAAGTTTTTTGAAACAATGATACAACAATGATTTAACAAACAGTGGTTTATTAAAAATTCTTTAGGATTTAAAGGAAGCACATGAAAACATGACTGACTTACTCTTCACTGTTTATTCAATAGTACTCCATTTCAATTTTTGTTTCCCTTTGTAAATTATCAAAAAGGAGAGTTATTCCTCCTAATGTGAATCAGGGGACATTTAAAGAAAAGACATCTCTCATTTTTAGCCTAGTCATTTAATTCGCGGCCAAGGAAACTGGACAGGCCTCTATTCATTTGGAGGCAGGAAGATGGCCAAAACGGGATACAAGAAGGTTTCAGAGAAATAATTTTCTCAGTTCCCCAGGGGCTGCTGCATTTCCCATAGGCTCTCCAGTGGAAAGACTGAAGAATCGCACTCACCGGATTTTGATGCTGGTAATATTAAGATTTTGTTGAAATGAACAAGTATCGATTGATTTTAACTTGATCTTCACCTCAGCAAAAATCAATGTTTACTATCATCTTCTCTCCAAACCATATGCATCTCTAGCTAATAGCATATTTTATGATGTCAATTTATTTTGAGTTCTAAATAAAAGTGAACCAAGCATTAATAAATTATCATTAAGGTCTCCATGAATATTAGAATTAACTCAAGTAAGTTTTATTTCAAACATTTAATGCAATGTGAAATTATTAAAAATTTGAGTAAATAATAGGCTATTTTAAAAGCCCATGACACTAACTGTGTCCTTTTGCCCTTCCTCCTCTCATTACTATTTCTTGCCTTTGAATATATTTCCAATGTGGCATCAAGTTCTGGATCTATAAAATAGAGGTCATGCTTTTCCCAAAAGAGAACTGTGAAACTTTGACTAACCACAAAAATCACTTTCAGCTTTTCAACACTGCAATTGTGCCAACTTGCCAATTTTAGCTTTTTTTTTTTTTTTATTTCATTTAACTGGGAAATTCAGGAACTTCCTACAAATGCAAAAGCACTTTTTAAAAAATGTCACAATATTATATAAAGTAAAGTAACGTAAAGAATGATCTTTATGAGCAGTTTCCCTAAAAATGTGGCTCTGAGTTTCTGGCAGCCACCACCTTGATATGCATGCTCACTGAAGCTTCTGACCTGAATATGTAACAAGAGAAAGAGAAGGAGAGAGAAGATCCCCAGGCAGTTTTGGTCTGTTGTCCTGTTTGAGTATGTCGAAGGGGTAGGGGTCAGGAGAAGTGCTAGGGAGGCGTCAAGTGCTGATAAGGTGGGCATCTGTAGTCTAAGGTCAGGTCAAACTCATCAAATAGCACCACATAATTGTTCACTTCTGGGAGGACAGACAAGCAGACGGGTCCCGCTGACACAAATCAAATCATAGACAGGGGTGACTCATTTTGAGAAGAAACGTCATAAATACAAGGAGGCAAAAAGGATCAGCAGTAAATGAAGACGGGCCTGAAGGTAGAAGTTATTGCCAAATCATTATGGAGAGCCTATATTTTATGGCAAGTGGTAGGGAACACGTGCGTTATGTGTTGAGCTTTCACATCTGTCTACATTAGCAAGCATAGTTTCTTTAAAAACTAAGAACAGCAATTAATACTCTTTCTTGATTTAGCATGTCTAATAAGCAGTTGCCTATAATAACTAGTCTTATTCTGAGCTATCATTCTTAGCATTTTCCTGTCTTGTAAAACTTGCCCCCACAAAAGATGACAAAAAAGCACGGATTTCCTTAAACATGGATCAATTTCATTGCATTTCCTTTTTATCTCCATCTTTTTTCTTTCTCTTATCACCTAGCAATACTTGATGAGTCCGTTTTACCACAACCCCAGTTCCTATATCTACTTGTAAAACACCCTACATTTTCTCTTTCATTTTCAAAATGTTTCTCACTCTAATAGGCAAGCAATATTTTATAGAATGCTTTTTATAATACCTTCCCTACTGGGTTTTCAATTTGCCTAGTTACTTTTAGATACATGCTCTGAAGTTTTGCCGTGGCTTCTGTTATTAGTCTGTTTTCATGCTACTGATAAAGACAAACCTCAAATTTGGTAATTTATAAAGAAATAGGTTTAACAGACTCACATTTCCACGTGGCTGGGGAGGCCTCACAATTATGGCAGAAGGCAAAAGACATGTCTTACATGGTGGCAGACAAGAGTGAATGAGAGCCAAATTAAAGTAGAAACTCCTTATAAAACCATCAGATCTTGTGAGGCTTATTCACTACCACAAGAACAATATGTAGGAAACTGCCTCCATGATTCAATTATCTCCCATTAGGTCCCTCCCACAACACATGGGAATTATGGGAGCTACGATTCAAGATGAGATTTGGTTGGGGACCCAGCCAAACCATGTCAACTTCTATTACATGTAAGCTTCTTAATTTTTGTGAACAACACATGGGAATTATGGGAGCTACAATTCAAGCTGAGATTTGGGTGGGGACCCAGCCAAACCATGTCAACTTCTATTACATATAAGCTTCTTAATTTTTGTGAACAACCACATGTGAAGCACCTCATATTTCTCCATTCATGGCAACTATCATCAAAGGTCAGTATGTGACACCTTCTATTTTACTCATTTAATTTATCGCTTTTTCCCCCATTCCAAAGTTCATCTCCTTTCTGTACCCCATAGTCGACTCACTCAAATGTGTTTGTTATGTATCTTAAAATTTGTATGCCTCCCTGTATTGTTGTCTGATGTGGATTGTAGACTGCCAACTTTTCATTGTATTCTGACTTGGCAGAGAGCAGAGAGAAGCAAGCTTTCTCTGGACTCTTACAAGGACACTTTTCTCATCTGAGGGCTGGGCTCTCATGACCTCATCTAATTCTGATTACCTCCCAAATACTCCACCTTCTAATTCTATCAAATTGCAAGGTAAATTTTTAACATGTGTATTTGGGGAATGCAATCATTCAGTCCACAATACACAGTATATAAATACATGGGAGGAAAATGATGATCTCTGACCATTTATTTTATATATATATATAAAAATATATAATATATATGTATATGTATGTATAGCACATTGATTTGTACAGTTTAGACCATTATGATATATATTTCTTTTTCCTACAAGGGGAAATGTACATTTACAGAAACTTTTCTTTCTAAGATCATATATATCAGGCTAATGAGTGTGGGCCAAGGCTGCATGTATTACTTCTGGCCTTGAGTGTTTAACTGCTGTGTTGGACCCCTCCAGATCTTTATCTTTCCACTCTTCACAATGACTGACAATGATTGACAATGATTGAGGTGGGTTATACTCCATCAGTCTCAGAAGAATACAACAAGCAGAGTCAACCTGAGACGGACTGGCGGTGGGAACAAAAATCAGACTTACGTTGTTTCAAGTGTAAGGGATGTGGAAGTTACCGCAACATCACCTCATTTCTCTTGAGGGATACAATCATCATAAATGTTCCTTCCTTGTCTCGTGGGAGAATATTTTTGGGCTGTATAACCAGGAATAGTAACACTGTGTCATAGGATATATGCAGTTTTAATCTGAATAAGTACTGCCAGAGTGCTCTTCAGCAAGATTAAGCTGGTTTGGTTTTTCCACATCCCCACTAATACTTATTATTATTCAACTTTCCAGTTTCTGCCAATCAGATGGTTGTAAAGTGGTAAATTATTTTACTGTAATTTACATTTCTCTGATTATAAATGAGCTTGAGGATCTCTTCATATAGTTGATAGCTATTTGTGTTTCACCGTCTGTTTATCACCTGCTCATATCATTTGCCTGTACTAGCTTCTTCTCATAGAATGTATGTTGAATATGGTATAGCACATTGACTTGTACAATATAGGCTATTTTTTTTCCTAAAAGGGAAAATATACATTTACAGAGACTTTTCTTTCTAAGATCACTAATAACTATTTCTTATGTAACTGAAAGGACTTTTTTTTGTACACACTCATCCTTGACATCACTGTAAAATCTGATATGCTGATCTTCCAGCGTTGCTTGGAATGTTTTCTTCTTTTGAGTTCTTTGTATGTTCTACATTCTTTATCTATTCTATTCTTATTGCTACCTTTCAACTCCTTTCATAATTCTTTTTAGAGGTTTATGTTCAGCCTTTTGGTCCTGTCTCCTGCTCCTTCCCCCACAAGGACTCATGAATCCAGCTATTTCCTTTATACTCAATATGAAGTCTCCCACCTTAAATTTTGCTGTTAAGGTTGCAACTCTAACTACTGACATAATGCCTCTACCTGATTGTCTTATCATTACCTCAAACTCAGCAAGTTAAGATGAAAATAAAACTATCACCTGGAAAAGCACGTCTAATTCATATATACACCATTCATGTCACTTGTAAGTCATCACTCCTGTCAAGATGGAAACCTTGAAGTAAATTTTGATGTTTAATTCTCTTTTATCTGCTAGCCTGGGTGATGGATTTGCATTTCTCCATTGCAGATATGCTTTTGCTTTGCCCTCTTTTCTCTGACACCACTTTTCACTCCCCATTGCTGCTTCCCTACCAAGAAGTTTACCACCTCACACTCAGAGCAACGGAAAGCCTGCTGCCTAGACTCTGTGTCTAGGGTCTTACATGGCTTCACACAGATGCCACATTTATTACACTGTTGTTGCTTTATATATTTACAGACACTTTTTGCTTTTTCTAATAAAACAATGCATAGCAATATTCTGTTATTAGAAGAATTAAATAATGCAGAATTGTGTAGAACAACATAGAACATTCCCCTTTATATTCACTCACCCCAGATTAGTCTTCCTATCTTTTTGTCCCAGAGGAAATCACTGAAACTGTTGGTGTTTCCAGGTACTTAAAGGATTCATTTATGCAATTTTATGCATGCATACATAAAGCTTATTTCCGCTGTAATTATTTATAAGTGGGTTGATACTTTATTTTTTAAAATAGAAATGTGCTTTTTTTTTTTCTTTTTGAGACAGTCTCACTCTGTCACCCAGGCTGGAGTTCAGTGGCACAATCTCAGCCCACTGCAACCTCTGCCTCCCGGGTTTAAACAATTCTTCTGCCTCAGTCCCCTAAGTAGCTGGGACTACAGGCACCCGCCACCAGCCCCGGCTAATTTTTGTATTTTTAGTGGAAACAGGGTCTCAACATATTGGACAGGCTGATCTCAAACTCCTGACCTTGTGTTCTGCCCGCCTCGGCCTCCCAAAGTGCTGGGATTACAGACATGAGCCACTGCACCCGGCCCACTTAGCCTTTTATATAGGAGATCTTTCTGTGCTAGGAGATGTGGTCAAATCAGGTATAATTTCTGTCCAATGGAAATGACAAGTGGAGGAGAGGAGACCAAAGGCAAGAGAACTGAAGGAAGCTTTTACAGTAGTTCACCTGAGAGTCAATAAAAGTTTTCCCTAGGTGAGTAACAAGTAAAATAGGAGAACTGGACATTTCATTTAAGATGTCCATTAAGACTTAGGAGATGTAATTATAATCATATTTGTGGAATGTGTCATAGATGATGGCGAAAACTCCCAGCTTTCTAGTGTGACAGATGAGGGTATAAGTGATTAAAATAATTAAGATATGAAACAAAGGGGGAAAAAATCAGACAGAAGAGGCAAGGGATATTGACTCTTGGGAGTGCAAACAACAGGCACAGTGACTTTAACTCGTGAGGAATTATAATTTCAGAATTTAGATTCTCCCTGGGAATTTGATAATGAAGAGAGGAGTTTTATATTAAAATTGTGCAGCCTTTTTATTACTGGTAATTTATTATCAAAAGTTTATTTATTCAACATATTGTGGCAATATTGTCATAGTGTTTTTAATTTCATTGCTTATAAAATCTCAGATAGGCTCTGTCAGACAGCTTGGCTAGAAACTTTTGGACAGGAAATAGTGTGGGGGCTGAATATAAAGTTTGGTCACAGGAAACATTAAGAGTTAATTTTATTAATATATTGTTCTGAGAAATTTTAAAGCCTTCTAGGTGTAAAATCTATCCTTTGCACTGGTGATCCCAAAAGGAGCCACAGTGAATTAGCTTTTTGTAATCAAGGAAGGTAAGGACAGGACTGTCTATACGATATTGTTTGGCTTTGTCCCCACCCAAATCTCACCTTGAATTGTAATGATCTCCACATATCAAGGATAGGGCCAGGTGGAGATAATTGAATCATTGGGCCAGTTTCCCCCATACTGTTCTCATGCTAGTGAATAAGTCTCATAAGATCTAATAGTTTTATAAATGGGAGTTCCCCTGCACAAGCCCTCCTGCCTGCTGCCATGTAAGACATGCCCTTGCTTCTCCTTTGCCTTCCACCATGATTGTGAGGCCTCCCCAGCCATGTGGAACTGTGAATCCTTTAAATCTCTGTTTTAGAAATTACCCAGTCTCGGGTATGTCTTTATTAGCAACGTGAAAACAGACTAATGCAATAAATTGAGACCAGTAGTGCGGTGCTGCTGTGAAGAGGACATCCGTAGCTGTGGTTGGCAATTGACTTATTGTTTAAGGCCAGAGGGTTAAAAAAAAAAAAAAAGTTGAAGGCTGGAGTGGAGTATTACTTTCTCAGTCCTTCAATTCTCATGATTAAAAAGCAAACAAACAAAAAAAACCCTCATACATTCTTCCTGCTTCTGTGATTTCTTCTCCCCTGGAAAGTAGGATTCACTTAGCTGATTGCTGAGTTTATCATAAGAAAATGGCGTAAAGAGCTTGTGATCGTTTCATTTCCTCGTCTTTGGGACATAGCTGCCTAAAGGAAATGTACATCCTGCCATGGTCTGTGGCGTGTGGTAACAGGGGCCTGCCCCCGAAATGGGAGCTTATATCGTCCAGTACTTCTTTTGACATAAATATTCCTAAAATGAGATCCATTGTTAGGAATTTCCACTAGCCCAAAAATGTAAGACTTACTCTCCAATGTTAGCTTTACTAATTAATAGACCCACATTCTTAGAGTATCATTTGCTTTACTCTTTTATTTCTCAACTTGCCTAGTACTTGAGTAAAGGGGGGAAATGATCCTGCTTATTGGGAAACACCTGAAACTCGCTGCTCACATACTCACGTCTGCTGTGGTAGTGTGACGGCAGCCACAGATACTACATAATGAAATAATTGTGGCTGTGTTCCAAAAACCGTCATTTATGGACATTGATATTTGATTTTTACACAATTTTCACATCATCAAATATTGTTTTTCTTTTCTTAACCACTTAAAAATGTACAAAGCATTCTTAGCTTGAAGGCACCAGAGTAGACCCACAGGCAATAGTTTGTGAACCTTAGTTATAGTGTCAAATACAAGATTTTGGTATTATTATCTCTTCCTCAAGAATTTTCAGAAACTTTATTTTGTATGTTTCAGTCCTTCTTTCTACTACGGGCTTCCTGATACTCCATAATTTGGCCTTTCATACCTTTAAAACACCAAAAAGCATATAATCCTATTGTAGTTTCTAGCACCTGATTGCCTCTCAGGAAATAGTTTTTTTAAAAGTCACTATTTTTTTTTTAAATGTACTTTCTCTTCGCTATAGTTTGAATGTGTCCCCCAGAAGTTCACCTGTTGGAAACATAATCCTTCTGCCCTCATAAATGGATTAATGGATTGATGAGTATTCTGCCCTTATGACTGGATTAATGTTGTTATCACAGGAGTGAGTTTGTTATTGAGAAAATAGCTTTGTTATAAAAAGAAGCTCTCTCTTGTGCTGTTGCCTTCTTGCCATGTGTTGGCCTCTACCATAATATGATTTAGCAAGAAGGCCCTGACCAGATGCCAGAACCATGCTCTTGTACTTCCCAGCCCCCAGAACAGTGAGTTAAATACATTTCTTTTCTTTATTAATTACCCAGCCTGTGGTATTCTGTTATAACAATAGAAAGTGGACTAAGGCTCTGCTCTATGAAACTTGTTTCTTCAATATGCTTGTTCACTTTTTCTTTTCTAAATTTAAATATTATCTCCTCTAAGATACCCTACTGAACTACTTTAATTCCATAATATTTCTGTTTTGTGCTGAGAAAAAAATTTTGGTGGAGGTTAACATTGAGACTGTTTTCTAGTTACTATTTTATATTATGGTTTTGATAAGAAGAAAGAGAAGGAATAAATACAAAATGAACTCAGAAAATGTGGCATTGACATTTACAGAGTATTAGAGAGTTTTTTTTTTTTTTTTTTTTTTTTTGGTGGAGGGGAGTTTTACCTTGTTGTGTTTTTATGCAGGAAGATTGTGGCCAATGTATTTTTCAATATCTTTTTGTGGACAGAACAGAGAAAGCATGGGAGATATAATTTATCTAAACTATTGGCTAAGCATACATTTCCATCACAACAATTCAGTGTCAATCTGGTGTAGACCAACAAGTTCAGGGGTGGCTATGGGACAGTAAAGTTAAAAAGAAAATAGAGTTAAGAAGGAAAAGAAAGGAAGAGGCACACCTGTTTATTCATTCTTCCTAGTAGCCTTTATTTAACTCTGTCTTATCTGTGAAAGACAAAGTAAATTTTTTGTGATGAATAGTTTTCTACAGTTTTCTTTTTTAAAAGAAATATGTACTGCAGTAAAAGGGCAAATATTTAAAGAATGTTTACTCTGCATCCCTCTTGGGCAGCTATGAAGCTCAGTAATATTTTTAATACTCTAGATGAATCACCTCTGCAGTTATACTTGTCATCTAAAAGGTGAAAATATTGTTTGGGGGAGGAAATAACTTTATGAAAATATTTTCAATGGTTTTCTTTTTTGCATAGTGAGAAATGTTTGGTTTCTTATCTCTAGGCATCTATTGCCAAATAAGGATCCAAAAATTGTGCCAATTTATACCCTCATCAATTATGTAGCAAAATAACACATAATCTTTATAAAGGGCATTTTAAAATTCCACTTTTATTTGTATTAAAGTCAGCTTTTTCTCCCTCATTTCCCAACATTAAGTTGAAGTTGAAATGCTGTGTCCAAAATTGTATTATTTCATTTTTCATTTCAACTACTATTTCATTTCATTTCAACTTGATATTCCTTTTCCAAATTTTTGATTTGACATTTAATTGTTTTTATTTCTTAACCTAGGAAATTTGTCACTAATCCATTGAAAAAATATAACAATCTCATTTGGATTTTTATTTCCTTATGTCTATCCAGTATCAATAATTATATAAAACATTTCTTTTCCTGTATCATCTGTCTTTCTTACAAATATCGATATGGTTCTTTTCTGTGATCCAAGAATTTGTTCACTACCTCACCTTGATTTATTTTCCCAGTCACACTTTCTTTTGCAATTAAATTTATGGTCCCTTTCACCTTCAATGCTTTTCAGACAATGTTGACTTTTTTTCTGTATCATTGTCAAAAAAGTTTTTTTAAGTATTTAGAGAGTTTCTTCTAAGTAACTGCCTTTAATACAGCAAAGCTACTTCTTTTCTAATATTTCAAAAGGAAAAATCTAAAATAGAATAATGTCAAATGAAATTCCTTCATTAAAATTCATCATATGTCCTATTCTCTCTGTGTAACATCTTTGCTTCTGTCCTGGTGCACTGCATGCATTTGGCCTTGTTGGCAACATGTATAAACATGGTTGTGAGCCGTGGTTGTGGGCCAAGATGTCCTTGATTTGGTCAAAGCTGCAAAAGATATTTGAAAAGGATAGCTATTTTATAAAGAAATGAGCTGGTTAACATTTGTTGGCAAAAGTAGAACATTTAATTAAAGTATTTATTTTCAAATGGACATTTCTGAGATTAACTTAAAGGTTAGTTGTACTGGAATCTTTGTATTGTGTACAAAGCTAGTATGATAGCAGTTTGCTTAGATATAAAGACAGGGGTACCCATTTAACCCAAAACATGCGTCATAAAGCTTCTCTTAGATGACTATGTCTTTACAGTGGAACTATGTCTACTCCCACTATATTACATTGTTTACTATGTAAACAAAATCTTAATAAGAGTACAAAACTAAGATCAACTATACTATTACAAACACGTATCTCTCTAATGTCAACATAGGCCTAGCTAAATAGGTATATGTTTGAAAATTAAAGGTATATCCTGTACATGTAGTTATAGTGCTGCTGTAGTAGTTTTTAAACAATTATGTCTAAGTAATTTCTTTGTGTGCTTTTGTGATTTAGCATTTTCACATAGTTACATATTTTAATTATGAAAATCAAATGTAAAATATTTTTTTAAATTCTTGACTTTGTAGAGATAAAAGAAGGCCCTGATATAGAGATTCAGAAACTGACAAACGTCCTATAAGATACAATAATATCTGAATTAAGACAAACTCATAGAAATAGTTTTATTGTCATCTTTTCTGAGTTGCTTTCTAATTTGCTTTTTCTATAAACTCAGTTCTCCCTCTCCCTTCTTGCTTTTCTCTCTCATTTGCTGCATAAACAAAAATTAGGACAAGACTTGGAAACAGGAATAAGTTGAGATCTTGCTTATCAGTTTTAAATGGCAAAATTATTTTCTTGATGGTTTTATGTTGTACTCAATGAAAGGAACTTTCATGCCAGGGCTAAGCAGCTAGTCAGCAAAGATGGAAGTAGAATGTAGACAGGAAACATGGAAGTCTAAAAAGGAATCAAGGCACAGAGAAAGGCTCAAATTGTGAGAAATTCAAGGACTGAAACAAAACAGTACTAAAGATCTGCAAACCATCCTGTTATCAAGAAATATGCATTTAAAATAAAATTCAAACTACATAGACACTGAAGAAATTTGGTGAAAAAGACTGAGAGGTCTTTGACCTCTGGGAACTCACAGTCAAGTGTGGGGCGTCAAATCAAACACGAGGAAACAAGTGAAACTGACCATTTTAGATAGTAAGAAAATACGTCAGAAACAAGTTTATGTGATAGAGATTGCCACGTGAGGGCTATGTTAGGGTCTCCAGCAAAAGTCTCTCTGAGGAATTGATATTTCGTAGAGCTGAATAATGATGAGATGGAAGGTGGGAACAGCGAGTAGAGAGGCACTGAAGAAGAACACAGCTTGTTGTGTCAGAGGAGTAGGAGGAAAAAAAAGTAATAAAGTGTGGCTGGAGTACATTGAGCAAGGAAAAGAGACAGGATGGCAGACAAGCCGTGCAATTTAATAGAGGGCTATAAAAGCCAAAGCAATGTATTTATATCTGATACTAATTGTGATGGAACCGAATGAAGGAAAGCATTAGACAGAATTAGGAGACTCCTGGAATGGACTTGACAAAAGATAATAGAGGCTTGGATTAGGATAATAGCGGTAGCAAGAAGAAGACAGATTAGTTTAACATATGTTTTCGGTGCATACTCTGTCAATAGGTTTTGCTGTTGAATGGATGTACAAAGTGAGGAAAAATAAGGACTTAAGGTAACCCCTTAGGCTTTTGTCCAGAGCGTTACCTGGTTGGTGGTATTATTTGCTGAGTTTGGGAAAGCTGAGGGAAGAGCAGGTTTGGTTGGGGGAAAAAAATGAGATTTTGATTTTGTCTACATAAAGTGTCTGATGCTTATTAGAAATATACATAGGAAAATAAAATAGGTAGTTAAATGTATTAGTCAGGGTTAGTGGAAAGGGTGTGGATTAGAGTCATGAATCTGGGAGCTATTAGCATATCTCGATGTTATATCAAGCTCTGGGATTGTATGAGATCGTCTAGTTGGGAGCATGGCAGTAGACAAGGAGGCCCAAAACTGAGGAGTGGTCCAGCACTTAGCGATCAAGTAGAGAAGCAGAATCCATTGAGAGGATAGTGAGATTGAGTGCCTGGAGGTAAGAGGAAATCTGAGAAGTGTGATGTGACAGAGGCCAAGAGAAGAAAAGTTATAAAAAAGAAAGATAAGGCCGGGCTTGGTGGCTTAGGCCTGTAATCCCAGCACGTTGGGAGGCCAAGGCAGGCGGATCCTGAGGTCAGGAGATGGAGGCCATCCTGGCTAACACAGTGAAACCCCGTCTCTACTAAAAATACAAAAAATGAGCCAGGCGTGGTGGCGGCGCCTGTGGTCCCAGCTCCTCGGGAGGCTGAGGCAGGAGAATGGCGGGAACCCGGGGGGCGGAGCTTGCAGGGAGCCAAGATGGCGCCGCTCACTCCAGCCTGGGCCACAGAGCCAGACTCCGTCTCAAAAAAAAAAAAAAAAAAAAAATGTATATATATATGTATATATGAGATAAAATGAGTGAACTGATATTGAGATTTCAATTAAGAAAAAGCAAAAAAGTGACAAGTGGACTTTTCAGCCCGGGACTCTTTAGTTATGTCCATATGGATAGTCTCAACAGAGAGGTGGAATGAAAGTCTATATGGACTTAACTGAAGCAAGTATGCGAAATGAGGAAGTAAAGGAATTACAGAAAACTCTTCAAAATGCTTACTATTAATATGGATTGAAAATATATGTGGAGAGGAGATGGAGGATATTGGATATTTAAAGGCTTATAGGAATGATTTAGTAGAAGGAGAGAAATTTCGGATGCAGGAGAGAGAGAAGATATTTGCCTAGTGGGGTATCAACTTTTGATAGAGGGAAGGGCAATTCATCAGTAATAACAAAATAAAGGAAAGAGAGAAAAATGCTACTCAAATTTTATGATGCGAAGATGGAGGAGGTTTTTCTTCTGTTTGTGTTTATTTTCTTGTCAGCAGACAGCACGAGGCTGGAGAAAGTATGTAGTGTTCGAGGTAAAAGGAAAAATAATAATTACTTACATAAAGTGTGAAAATAGGCATTGTTGAGTTCTATTGAAATGTATTGTCTTGATTTTAATTAGCTCAATCAGTAAATATGTTTATTGTTTTGTTCCCACTGATATCAAGGTTTAGGTACAGACCATGAGTAGGCAGATAGGTTTAATAGCCTAATCAGTATTATATTTTCAAAATACATGTAATACTAAAATAACCAAAGTAAATATTCCCGTTCAAAGAGAAAGGAAAACACAATACAGACAGTGGAAGTGACAATGCTGACATCCTGATGGATAGACATTGTGAGGAACCCTATCTTCTGGATGGAGAGTATCTTGAGTAGACCCTGAGCCACTACCTGACAGAACTTTCTTTGTTTAGTGTTCTCTATGGCTCCTCGTTCTGCCTTCTAACAACTCATCCTTTTCTGTTATTTTTCTGGCTGTAACTGAAATAGGCATTGGCAAATGTGACCATCTTGCCCCTGAGCTCTTAGCCCACTTTCTGAACTACATGGTTCACTATAGCTTATAAATAATCAGTCTCTTCTGTGAGGCTGCTAATTCTTTGTTAAAAAAATAAATAAATAAATCTCTCTCTAAAACCTTTTTAATAATCTTGTCTAGTATATTCCAGTGACCTCCATGTGTCAAAATCTAGGCTCACTGTTCTTTTCCGAATAGTGTTCTTTTTTCTAGGCATTATTCATAATTTGTGATGTGTGTTTGCTTTCTTAACCCTATCCGCTCTTGTTAGACTTAGTAATGAGTAGGTACCTTGAGCATAATGTTTTTCAGAGGGAAAGCCATAGGCTTTGTCAATTTTCCTAGAGCATTTTTTTCCCCGATTCAAAGTATATGCTTGGGATTATATCCTGGGTCCTTTTTCAGGAATACCACACAACCAAATCTGAAGCGGTAATAGTAAGGCTGTTGGCCATTTCCTTGATCAAATTCAGCTGCAACTCTAAAATTGTGAGCAGGCCCTTTTAGATCCATGGTCTTCTCATCTTTATGTTCTACCTTTTGGGGTTGAGAAGTAGTTGCCTCTTTCAACCCTGAAATACCCTGATATTATCCATCCCTTCAATGCCTTCTTGAGCTTACCAAGTCTTTTCTGAGCTTATCCATTTCTTGAAAACATTGTGAAATGCAGAGGCTTTGTTTTCTGCCATTTTCTAGAGCTACAGGCTGATCTTCTTTCTAAGTTACAAAATAAAACAGTTTTATCCAATATTTTATTACTTCAAAACTCTAATCCTATTACATCTACCCTTCACATTTTATCTAATTCCTCACCAATATATCACTAAAAACAGTACCACATATTTTAGTTTTTTTTTCACGTGAGCAACACTCCTCCATGTACAAAGTTTAGTATTTTTAGTAGCAGATAGTTCCAAGGTCTCTTACTCACACTGCAGTTTAAAAGCAGGCATTACATGAGGTCCTGGGCAAAATTAGACTCTATCATTGCACATGCTTTTAAAATCTCTGTGGCAGGAAAGAGGACATTGGGATTTCATGTTTGGTTGTTAGAATGTCTTCCTGAGAATAAAGCGATTGCTTTGTTTATATTTTGTTAGCCAAAGCAAGTCACATTGCCAAACTAAACTTCAAATTGTGCAGGAGAATGCAATCCTACCAAACCTAGAAGGAGACGAGTCCCAGAATATTGGTGAAAAGCCATAACAACTAACACATAGACTATTAAAAATATTTGTTAAAAGAATGAGAAGTTGCTGCAAGGAAGAAAACCAAAATAAAACACATGGATATGTGTTTTTCTTTTTTTCTTGTAATAAGAGGCAATGACAAGGTACCTAATGATTTGGTTAGCACAGAGCCACAAGACTGGAAGGAAATTATTTACCTGGGTAAAAATACAAACATAACTTGTGGGTGACCTGTTCAAAAAAATTTGAATTCAAAAGCAGATGTCTAATAGCAATTAACTGGAGCAATAGATGATTAAAAACCTCTTTCTGAGAGTGAAGACATCATATAAAATAGTATAGTTACAAATAGCCTGATTAAAGAAGTATTTAGTTGTACAAGAAACCATGTCATAATCGGATATATTAACTTTCCTTTCTCCTTCAAATGAGATATTCTCCTTGTATAGGTAGGAGTCGAAGCAGGTAATGCAATGGAAAGATGTCTGGACTGGAGTCATGAGATCTCCTTACAAGCTTCAGTGTATCATAAAGAAGTGTCTTTCAAACTTGAGTTCCTCACAGTCTGTTGTGGTTGTCCCTTAGAAACAATACTAAATTCTCCATCCACTGCGTCTGGCTCTGCCCCTAAGGCTCAATTGAAAATGTCTACTATAAGTTATTTTTCTCTCTGTCCACATTGTTTCTTTATTATTTTATATGTTCTTCACAAGTCACCAAGATGATCGCCTACCAATTAGTCGCTTTATTTCCAGAGTGCCTCCCTCTTCCCCAACTCCCCAAACTCACTTCCCGCATGGTTTCAAGAGTGATCTAGCCTGCAGAAATGCTTGCTGTTTGTTTAATTGAACTAAATGTTCTTGAATGATGTTCTCTATCAATTTGGAAGCAGGTTGGGTGCGGATTCTAAGAAGAGAACAAATATTTTTGGTTTATTTGTTTTTGGAATCCATACCTACATCATCACAAGGAAAAACTATTTTGTGAGGTATTTCTATCCTTCCTGTCAGGACCAAGTTTAAGTGTTTTCATAAACATAATCTAATAATTAAAGTCATACCAAATGATATGCTTCCAGATGCTATGCCCTCATATATTGGTTTAGTTCAGAAGACCTTCATGTTGAAAGTTTGAAAATATTTGAGAGTAGAATGCCCACAACTCTCCTTTTCTTCTAGAAAAAGTGTGACAGATGAGGAGGTATGCTACATTCCAAAAGAACTGCTTGAGTGTTCTAATTTATGAAGACAAATCCAGAAAATATGTGTGGGAATGGCTACTAGTGAGAGGTGACAATGGGCTAGCAGCCCTCACTCTCAGCGACTCCTCAGCCTCCGGCCTTGGCTTCCATTCTGGCAGTGCTTGAGAAGCCCTTCAGCCCACCACAGCACCGTGGGAGCCCCTCTCTGGGCTGCCTGAAGCCAGAGCCTCCTCCCTCTGCTTGTGGGGAGGTGTGGAGGGAGAGGCGTGGGTGGGAACCGGGGTTGCACTCGCAGGCCCTGTGTGAGCACACAGGAGCAGCCAGCAGGCACCCCCGGCCCAGGGCAGTGAGGGGCTTAGCACCTGGGCCAGCAGCTGCAGAGGTTGCACCGGGTCCCCCAGCAGTGCTGGCCCATGGGCACTGCACTCAAATTCTGGCCGAATTTAGCTGCTTCCCTGCGGTGCAGGGCTCGGGACCTGCAGCCCACCATGTCTGAGCTCCCCACCTGCAGTGGACTATAGCGCAGCCTGAGCCTCCCGGAAAGGTGGGCGCAGCCCCCCGCTCCATGGCACCGGTCCCATGGACAGTCCAAGGGCTGAGGAGTGCAGGCACGACTAGGGACTGGTGGGCAGCTCTGCCTGCAGCCTTGGTGCAGGATCCACTGGGTGAAGCCAGCTGGGCTCCTGAACTAGATGGGGACTTGGAGAACTTTTATATCTAGCCAGAGGATTGTAAATACACCAATCAGCACTCAGTGTCTAGCTCAGGGTTTGTGAACACACCAATTGATACTCTGTATCTAGCTAACTCTGTATCTAGCTACCTAGCTCTCTGTGACTCTGTGTCTAGCTCAAGGATTGTAAACACACCAATCAGCACTCTGTCAAAACGGACCAATCAGCTCTCTGTAAAATAGACCAATCAGCTCTCTGTAAAATGGACCAATCAGCAGGATGGGGGGGACAGATAAGGGAATAAAAGCAGGCTGTCGGGGCCCATCTGCGGCAACCCGCTGGGGTACCCTTCCACGCGGAGGGAGCTTGGTTTTTTAGCTTTTGGAATAAATCTTGCTGTTGCTCACTCTGTGGGTCCAGGCTGCCCTTATGAGCTGTAACACTCACCGCAAAGGTCTACAGATTCACTCCTGAAGCCAGTGAGACAATGAACACATCAGAAGGAAGAAGCTCCACACACATCTGAATGTCTAAAGGAACAAACTTTGGACACACCATCTTAAAGAACTGTAACACTCACTGCAAGGGTCCGCAGCTTCGTTCTTGAAGTGGGTGAGACAAAGAACCCACGAATTGCAGACACACTAGGGGTAAAGAATAATAGTGGAAGAAACAAAAAGTTGGATCAGCTGAAGTTATGGATACGGGCTGAGTAAGTAGAGACTCTGTATTTAATATTGCAGCTCAGGGAGTTAGAATGGGCTTAAAACCATTTGATTCATTGGCTCTAACATGAACCAAAAAGTGGTCCACAGTGAGCAAATTTGGAAATGCCAGCCCTGTAAGGCATGGGGAGCTCGGAATATTAGATTCGTCATTTAAGATTTACCCACCAAGGTGGGAGGATCCAGAAGGCATACATTTCACCGATACTGTGAGAAATAAATTGGTGAGAGGAGTCTTGGCATCCTTGTAGAGCTCTGTCATCACTCCTCTACAGTCAAGATCTTACGGTGGGAACTTCAGTCACTGAATTGGGAAACCTAAATGCAATGGGAGCAATTGGATCCCAAGGTGGCGGGGGCCAAGTGGTACCACACAGCTGCTGAAGGCAAAGAGAATGTGGTTACCATAGCAGATGGTAGAGTCAAAACAGCAATCAGAAGAGTCTGGCGCATGTAGAGCTAGCATGGCTGGTTGATCATAGTGTTCCTACAAGTGAAATATACAGGATTCTGTCTTAGTCCATTCAGGCTCGTATAACAAAATACCATAAACTGAGTAGTTTATAAAACCACAGAAATTTATTTCTTACATTGCTGGAGCCTGGAAAGTCCAAAGTCAAGACACTGGGAGATTTGCTGTCCACTGAGGGCCTGTTTCCTTACAGTTGACTGTCTTCTCCCTGTAACCTCATATAATGAAATGAGGAGAAATCCCTGCCAGTTCTCCAGAAAAGAACTAACTTCATTCATAAAGGAGGTGTACGCCTGACCTGATCACCTCCGTAAGGCCCCCACATCCTAATATCATCACTTTGGGGATTAGAATTTCAATATATAATTTTTGGGGGTACATAGCATTCAGTTCATTGCAGAGGCCTGTTAAATTCTTATTTCTTCTATAGAAGCGGAAAAGTTCTAGGTCAAGGAACAAAAATCCGACCTGAATTATACAACCAAGAGTCATAAGCCCTCAATTGTCAGACTTTAGTCAGAACTCATTGAATTAAGGTGAAGTCTTAAGAAGGAACCCTAGGATGCTGCCAAAAATGCAGACTATCAGTCTTTCTCCCAACCCTCCCTAAAGGAAGCTTTGATTTTAGGATGGTGTGTCAACTTCTAAGTACTTTAAATATTGAATTAGAAACTGGAATTTCTATAATAAATTCCTATAATAAAGAAATGTAGATATACTTAAGATGTTTAAATGTAAACATGTTTTCTTATTAATTATACAACTGGTAACATATTTTTTAAAATTCTATCACAATTGTAAAAGACTATGGTGTGTTTTCTATTAGATAGCTATGATAAAAAATAATGTTGATGCTCACATTTATTTAGAGCTCTGTTTTGGTATTTGAACTTTATTTGTGTTCTAGGTTATTTCTCAAATGAGAAACTTAATTTGATGTATGCATATTTGAATATTGGCATGATTGGACATATTCAAAATTATGATTTTTTTCTCAATATAATTCACAATAACTATTATCCTGAATAGGCAATCTGCAACTTTTTTATTACCTCTCAATTTTCTTTAAAATTTTCGATCCTTAATATAAAAATTAGAGCATAGAAGATTTAAACATGAACCTATTACAAAAAAAAAATCCGCACTCTTGGCTTTGATTTTTACAGTAGTACAGATGTGTACATATATGCTCAGGGCAAAACGTCCTAGTCAATTTCACTTCCATGATTCCATGATGGGGGGAAGTAATATATCTTTGATTTTGGTTCACATGTTTTTGATTCAAATATCTAGCAACATTCTATTCCATAATTTGAAAATAAATTTAAGGATTTTTAACAGTAAAATCATAATCTCTATTATCCGACCCTTAGGTGATTGAATTACATAGAATTTCATAATTTGATCCACTTCAGAATTATAATGTGTTGTCAATAATAATATTTATGGTTAAATTTTAAAATGTAATAGAAGAAACACAGTGAGCCTGACAACGCTTGTTACTAGTTGTAGAGTTCTGATGGAAGGATAGAGTATTTTATAGAATCAGCATGCCAAGGAGAAATATCTCCACTTGTAAGCTTTGTCACAGGAGATTAATTAACAAAGTAATATCACGTCTTAATAGAACACCTTCATATAATTTTGCAGAGCTGAGATTGAGTGTCACTAATATAAGGTAATTAAAAGTAAGTATATTATCAAAACTAACATACAATCTGAAATGGTCTAGCAAAAAGGCATATATTTTCCTCAAAAAGGGGAAAATATATTCGACTAAGTTTTTCATGTAGAATAGAAAACTTTTTTGATGGGGCGTGATCTATACCTTGTTTTATAAAATTTCACTACTAGGCATTGTAAAGAAGCACTATATATAAGAAAATCTATTATTCTGAACCATCAACACTTGTACACTTGCTATTTTTGTCTGAAAAATGTAGCAAAATAAAACTCAATTTGTGAATTGAATTTTCTATAATATAACTTCTGATAAATTCGTTAAAGTGTATTCTGCTTCGCAAATTTCCTTAATTTACATTATACAGTTTCAAATAACCTTGGTCAATATTCTAAATCAGCTAGCACCCAACTACACACCTTTAAAAAGAAGCTTGAATAAGTATTTTTCTCAGAAGGAAAAACGTGTACTTGTATTCTCTTCTTTAATAATTAAAATTATGATTCTATAAGATAACACTAGTTTTTTTTTTCATTTAGTGACCTCACAAAATGATGTTTTCAATTTTTAATTGTTGACAGGACATTTTAAGCAATAAGTATCAGAAAACATCAAAAAAAAAAAAAAGACACCTGTGACATCTATTGAAAAAAACACTTTTTTCTTTTTATAAAATTGAGATAATCCAGAAAATGTTGCAGTGACATTGTTACAGTTCAACTAGAAGTATCTATTTTTTAACTGTTTTGCCTTGATTCCTTCATTAGTTATTAAAGTTTGCTTAGGCTCTGAGCATTATTTCTCACTTAATGTATATTATTCCTATTATTGATGTATCTATTAAGTTGAGACATTAAAAAATAAATCAGGGGAAAAAAAACACTGCTTAGGCAAATAAGCCATATAATTATTTCTATCTAGACACAAAGAAGGTCATATAAAATGGGAAAATTCATAGGACTTAAATGCATGGAAGGGGAAAACTCTAAAACTTTATTTAATATGAACATATAAAATTTAATAATTTTGCTCTGAAAGGCACCATGAATCTGTAAGGTAAGCCTAATTCTTTTTTATATTGTGAATTTTCTTTTTAAGCAAAAGTGTATGTCCTTTTTTCTCCCTCGTTCACTGTAGAATAAAGCACTTTAGAAAAAGCAGAAAGTATCCTTCTCTCATCTCCCATTTCTCTCTACAATTCTGAGTGTGCTCACTTAATCGCACAGGAGCTACAAGATTTCTGCTTTAAAATGTTTATCAATACCATCTGAAATAGCAAGTCTATTGACACCATTTTTCCAATAGTATGGGCTCACTCTGTATGTCTGTTCATACTTTGGTAATTCTTGCAGTCTTTCATTTTTAAAAACTATTTGTATATCTGTATTGGTGATTTGTGATCAGAGATCTTTGATGTTAGTATTGTAACTGTTTTGGTGTGCCATGAATTTCACCCATGTAAGATGGCTAATTTCACCCATACTCGTGTGTTTTCTGTCTGCTCTATCAACTGGCTGTTTCCCATCTTTCTCTCTCTCTCTCTCTCTCTCTCTCTCTCTCTCTCTCTCTCTCTCTCTCGCCCCCCACCCTTTGGGTCTGCATATTCCCTGAGATACAATGTTGAAATTAGGCCAATTAATGACCCTACAATGACCTCTAAGTGTTCAGACGCAAGAAGGAGCCACAAGTGTGACGGTACCTGCTCTTTCTTTTGCTCAGAGGGCTTCTGCTTTGGCTCTAGTTGACATTCCCTCATCAGTCAGGCTGTCTCATGTAGGTCCTCCTTGGCTACCCAATTTAAAGTAATGCCTACATTGACTGTTTTCCACATTATTCCTCATAATACATTTTTAACATCTAAAATTATCTTGTTTATTTACTCTTTACTTCCACATTGTCTGTCAATCCTCAGTTAAGTTTCATAAAGGCAAAGAGCTTGTCTTGTGTTGCACAGCACTGAGAATATGCCTGCCACAAAGTACGTGTCCCACAAATATTCTGTAATGAGTAAATGAATGAATGAAATAATTAACGAAGACTGGTCTTGATGCACATTCTTCATGTTTCTAACAATATATAAACTGGATGATGTATTTCTCAGTTCTTTAAATCGGTTGACATTAAAATGAAAATAGGAGTTCAGTAACAGAAACCAGTATCAAAGCATAAGTTTGGACTTTGTCTGCACCCTACTTGGCTATATAATGGCAAATATCTGAAACTGCTGTTTCATAACAGAAAGAAATATCTTTTAGGATTTAATATGAATCTCAATTTCAATTGGAAATAAATAGTATTGCATGGACCAGCCATTAATTTACATGTAACATTAAATTGCATGATTGAAATATGTAAGAATTCAAGGGAAAAAATCCATGATGTCTGGAATGGATTATTAAATGATTTATAGAACTCACTCTAGAATTTAAAAATTTTTTTGTACTTAATCTGAAAAGGAACTTTTTTTAAAAAATAATTCCTGATGCTACAGTGAAATCAATAAACAGAATGTTTAAGAAGAAGAAAGTGGTAAAGCTAGTGGGGTATTTGGCAGCAGAATATAATGAGATTTGTTTTATTGGTTTCAGTTTGCAATGCTGTCTAAGAGCAAGTTATCATTGTCTTTTAAAATGTTTATATGGTCAACACTAGCACTGAGCAAATGGGCTTTCGGGCTGGCTTGTTGTTCTACTTAGAGAAAATATAATTCAGACTACAGCCATGGGAATAATTTATTTGCCAGGGTTAAGATTGCTCCTAGATATATGGCCCTTGTACCAAATATTTAAGAGCAAGAATTTACTGCATTGTCTGCTTTTATAAAAGTTTTATATTCGGAAAAACAGAGTCTAACTAGAGAAACCAAGTAGAATTAGCAATGGGAGCCAAAATATTTCTTCGTTATGTTCTCCCTACGCATCACAACTAGTCTTTAGAGAACTCCTGTGAGTAAAGAACAAATTTTGCTATTTCTGTAGTCAATGCAATGAAGATATAAAGTTTGGGATTCACGTTTTGGGGTCTGAACTCTCAAGATCTTTTAGCATCCCTTAAAAAGTTTTTCCAAAGCTGTTCAACTTAAGGTTAAAGCAAAATTATAAATTCTTTATAGTGATCTAAATCCATGAAATTATGGAAGAGATGTATGAAAGAATAAGTTAGAATGAGGATAATGATGATGAAGAGGAGTGGGATAAGGGCATTAGAATTGTAGAAGGTGAAGGAAGGTATTACAGCAGTGAAGAAAACCAAGATGGGGTACTATCAGGTGGCAGACATTTAGATAAAAGACTCCGTGTTAAAATATGACAATATTATCATGATCCTCTGTGACAATCCTGAGTTAATTGATTAAAGAAAGATACTATAAACTACAGAGAAGTCTCTCTTCCTCACATCACATATGCCCAGCTGCTACAGCAGGAGTTTCAGCTGAAGTCAACAGAATGGCTTTCTTAGCAGTGAGATCTTTCAGAGAAATGCCCGTTTAAACAATTATTCATTCAATCAGCAAATATTTATTAATCTCTATGACCTAGGTATGGTGATATGTGTTGTAAATAAAGTTGTAAACACAACAGACAAGGACCCTTCCTTACAGATGAGATTTGATGAATAGTAAACAAACACAAAATATAAGGAATTACTATAGATCACATCAATGTCTAAAGGATATAAAAAGGTTGATATAATAAACAGTAAATATTTACTCTGTCTGGAAAGACTCTTCTGAAGAAGTGATTGAAGGTTGTTTGAGATGTAATACCAATAAGATGAGAGTGGGCCTACCATACAGTGTATGAAAGAGAGAGAAAAAAATCTAGCAGAAAAAATAATATGTTCAATTAGAAGTGACCTGTATCTTTAAGGAACAGAAAAACAACAGAAGATCCAAGTGGCTGAAATCTGGTCAAGAAAGCACAATAGTATGAAATGAGGTTGAAAAGGAAGCAGATTAGAAAAATCAAATCAATAGTGTTTGGATTTTATTCTACCTCCAATGAGACTTTTAAATGAAAAGAGTGCTATAATGTGGTTTATACATTTAAAACATCACTCTGGCATCTATATGGAGATAGATGAATGAATATGAAGGCAGGGAGACCAGATAGAAGAGAGTTACAGAGAACCGGAAAACATGGCATTGGCTTGCATAAAGAAGGCAGCTGTGGAGATGAAATGACATAAGACACAGAAATATATCAGATATGAGTAGGACTTCGTGATAAATTACACAGAGTTAGAGAAGGGAAAGATTCAAGGTTACAGAAAGGAAATAACCAAGGATAAATAGCAAGCTTGAATCACAATGTAATTATCTGAGACGGAAAATATTGAGGTAGGGAAAAAATTCTTATTTTGAAAGTTGTGGAGAAAGAAGACTAAAGCTTTCCATACAGATTCTTTAGGAGTTTGAGATTGATAGTTACTGTGGAATAAATGTTTGTGTCTCCCAAAATTTACTTGTTGAAAATCTGTTCCCCAATGTGAAGTGTATTAGTCAGTTTCCACACTGCTGACAAAGACATACTGGAGACCAGGCAATTTACAAAAGAAAGGTTTAATGGACCTACAGTTCCACGTGGCTGGGGAGGCCTCACAATCATGGCAGGTGAAAGGCACATCTCACATGGCAGCAGACAAGAGAAGAGCGCTTGTGCAGGGAAACTCCCACTTATAAAACCTTTACATCTTGTGAGACTTATTCAGTATCATGAGAACAGCATGGAATAGATCTGCCCCCATGATTCAATTACCCCCCACATGCTCCCTCCCACAACACATGGGAATGCAAGATGACATTTGGGTGGGGACACAACTAAACCATATAATTCTGCCCCTGGCCTCTACCAAACCTCACATCCTCACATTTCAAAACCAATCATGCGTTCCCAACAGTCCCCCAAAGTCTTAACTCATTTCAACATTAACTCAAAAGCTCACAGTCCAAAGTCTCATCTGAGAGAAGGAAAGTACCTTCTGCCTATGAGCCTGTGAAATCAAAAGCAAGTTAGTTACTTCCTAGATACAATGTGGGTACAGGCATTGGGTAAATACAGCCATTCCAAATGGGAGAAACTGGCCAAACGAGAGGGTTACAGGCCTATGCAAGTCCCAAATCCAATAGGGCAGTCAAATCTTAAAGCTCTAAAATGATCTCCTTTGACTCCATGTCTCACATCCAGGTGATGCTGATGCAAGAGGTGGGTTCCCATGGTCTTGGGCAGCTGTGCCCCTGTGCCTTTGCAGGGTACAGTCCCCTTCCTGGCTGCTTTCATGGGCTGGCATTGAGTGTCTGCGACTTTTCCAGGTGCATGGTGCAAGCTGTTGGTGGATCTACCATTCTGGGGTCTGGACTAAGCAGTGCTCCAGTAGGGATTTTGTGTGGGGGTCCAATCCCACATTTCCCTTCTGCACTGCCCTAACAGAGGTTCTCCATGAGTGACCTGCCCCTACAGCAAACTTTTGTCTGGCATCCAGGCATTTTCATACATCTTCAGAAATCTAGGCAGAGGTTCCCAAACCCAAATTCTTGACTTCTGTGCACTCGCAAACTCAACACCATGTGTAAGCTGCCGAGGCTTGAGGCTTGCACCTTCTGAAGTCACAGTCCAAGCTCTACATTTGCCCCTTTCAGCTATGGATGGAGTGGCTGGGATGCAGGGCACCAAGCCCCTAGGCTGTACACAGCATGGGGACTCTGGGCCTGACCCATGAAACATTTTTCCCCCCTAGGCCTCTGGGCCTGTGATGGGAGAGGCTGTCACAAAAGTGTCTAATATGTCCTGGAGATATTTCCCCCCATTGTCTTTTTCATTAACATTTGTATCCTTGTTACTTTTGCAAATTTCTGCAGCTGGCTGGAATTTCTCCTCAGAAAATGGAATTTTCTTTTCTATCTCATTGTCAGGCTGCAAATTTTCTGAACTTTTATGTTCTGTTTCCCTTTTAAAATTGAATACCTTTAACAGCACCCAAATCACCTCTTGAGTACTTTGCTACTTAGAAATTTCTTCTTCCAGATACTCTAAATCATCTTTCTCAAGTTCAAAGTTCCACAGATCTCTAGGGCAAGGACAAAACGCTCCCAGTCTTTTTGCTAAAACATAACAAGAGCCACCTTTGCTCCAGTTCCCAACAAGTTCCTCATCTCCACCTGAGACCACCTCAGCCTGGATTTCATTGTCCATATCATTATCAGCATTCTTATCAAAGCCATTCAGCAAGTCTGTAGGGAGTTCCAGATTTTCTCACATTTTTCTGTCTTCTTCTGTGCCCTCTAAACTGTTCTAAACTCTGCCTATTACCCAGTTCCAAAGTCACTTCCACATTTTCGGGTATCTTTTCAGCACTCCACACTCTACTGCTGCCAATTTACTGTATTACTTTGTTTCCACGCTGCTGATAAAGACATAACTGAGACTGAGCTATTTACAAAAGAAAGAGTTCTAATGGACTAATAGTTGCACGTGGCTGGGGAGGCCTCACAATCATGGTGGAAGATGAAAGGCACATCTCACATGGTGACAGACAAGAGGAGAGAGCTTGAGCAGGAAAACTCCCCCTTATAAAGCCATCAGATCTCTTGAGACTTATCCACTATCATGAAAACAGCATGGGGAAGACATGCTCCCAAGATTCAATTACCTCCCACTGGATCCCTCTCACAATGTGTGGGAATTCAAGATGAGATTTGGATGGGGACACAGTCAAACCATATCATGAGGGTATTTGAAGGTGGGTCATTTGAAAGGTAATTAGAGTTAGATAGGTTATTAGCGTGAAGCACACATGAAGGTGTTAGTGACCTTATTAAGAATTGGAGGGATCAGAGCTTTCCTTCTCCCTCATGTGAGGACACAGCAAGAAGACAACTACAGTCATTAATTGCTTAATAATGAAGATATGTTCAGAGAAATGTGCCTTAGGTAATTTGGTTGTTATGTTAACATCATGGAATGTACTTACACCAACTGAGATGCTACAGCCTACTCTACACCTAGGCTATATGGTATAGCCTCTTGTTCCTAGGCTACAAAGATCTGTACAGCATGTTAGTGTGCTGAATGCTGCAGGCAACTTAACACAATGGTATGTATTTGTGTATCTAAACATATCCAAACATAAAACTGGTACAGTAAGAATACAGTATAAAAGATAAAAAATGGTACACTTGTATAATGGCACTTATGAATTGAACTTGCAGAACTGGACTTTGTTCTGGGTGAGTCAGTGAGTGAATGGGGAGTGAATGTACCCTACCGTAGACTTTATAAATACTGTACATATATGCTACACTAAATTTATTTAAAAATTGTTTTCTTTAATAATAAATTAACAGACTGTATATAAAAATTTTATTTTTTTAATGTTTTAGCTTTTTGTAATAACACAGCTTGAAATACACACATATTATACAATTTTACAAAAATGTTCTCCTTATTTCCTTATTCTTCTATAACTTTTTTCCTTTTTTTTTTTTAAGTATACTTTTAAAACGTTTTTGTTAAAGCTAAAACACAAACACACACATTAGCATTAGCCTACATAGGATCAGGATCATTGATATCACTGTCATCATCCTCCACATCATGTTGTACTGGAAGGCCCTCAGGAGCAATAGTACCCATGGAGCTGTCACCTCCTCTGATAACAATGCCTTCCTCTGGAACACCTCCTGAAGGATTTTTATGTAAGTAGAAGGAACACATTTTAAAATAACAATACAGGCCATGCGCGGTGGCTCACGCCTGTATTCCCAGCACTTTGGGAGGCTGAGGCGGGCGGATCACAAGGTCAGGAGATGGAGACCATCCTGACTAACGTGGTGAAATCTCGTCTCTATTAAAAATACAAAAAATGAGCCGGGCGTGGTGGCGGTGCCTGTGGTCCCAGCTTCTCCGGAGGCTGAGGCAGGAGAATGGCGGGAACCCGAGAGACAGAGCTTGCAGTGAGCTGAGATTGAGCCACTGCACACAAGCCTGGGGACACAGTGAGACGCCATCTCAAAATAATAATAATAACAACAACAACAATAATAATAATGATAGTAATAGGAAAAAAAGAAAATGGAAGAATAAAAATTGAAAACAACTAATATATTAATCATTTTGGGCTGTCATACACTGGGTGGCTAAAATAGCAGAAGTTTATTTCTCAGAGTTCTGGAGGTTGGCAAGTTCAAAATCAGGGTGCCCATAGGGTCAGGTTCTGGTGAGAGCCTGTTTCCTGGCTAGCAGATACAGTCATGTGCTACGATATGACATTTCAGTCAATGATAAACCACATATACAATGATAGTCCCATAAGATTATAATGGAGCTAAAAAATTCCTATCATTTAGTGAATTGTAGCTATGGTAACATCACAATCCCTTAGTCATGTGTTTGTAGTGATGCTGGCATAAACGAACCTATTGCACTGCCAGTAATGTAAAAATATATGACATACAATTATGTACAGTATATATTTGATAATGATAATAAATAAATCTGTTATTCATTTATGTATTTACTATAGTCTGCATTGTTCTTTTATTTTGAGACGGAGTCTGGCTCTGCGGCCCAGGCTGGAGTGAGCGGCGCCATCTTGGCTCCCTGCAAGCTCCGCCCCCCAGGTTCCCGCCATTCTCCTGCCTCCGCCTCCCGAGGAGCTGGGACCACAGGCGCCGCCACCGCGCCCGGCTAGTTTTTTGTATTTTTAGTAGAGACGGGGTTTCACCGTGTTAGCCAGGATGGTCTCCATCTCCTGACCTCGTGATCCGCCCACCTTGGCCTCCCAAAGTGCTGGGATTACAGGAGTGAGCCACCGCGCCTGGCTTATTCTTTCATTTTCTAAACTAATAGAACCTTAATTTTTAGCTACGTATGTGGCCTCCTAGAAGAAAAATTACATTTTCCCAACTCACTGACAGACTTGACCATGTAACTTGGAATGCAAGCATAAATGAAGGAGTACAACTCTAAGAACTACCCTAAATGGAAGGAATGTGCTCCTCTGACGATTTTGTTCCTCTTCTTCTAATTTGGGCCATGATTGGTTAGTGACTGGCAGATTCACTGACAGTTCGTCCAAGAGGTCTAGTTCCCCTTCTTTTGTATCTGTGCTAATTCTAGTGAACTCCTAAAGCAATGCTGGTTATTCTGGCTCTTTGATCACACTTAGAACAGCAAGGATGTAATGGTCATCATTATCATTCTTGATGACTTTTGAAAGGGGAATTTGGTTAGCATGACTGGTAGTCATTAATACTGAATGGACTGCAGAGTGAAATGGAAGGTAAGGAACTATCAATAAATCATAAATCCTCTCTCTGAGAAGTTTTACAATGAATACTGGGAGTGAAATGCTAAGCCATCCAGAAAGAGATATAGGATAATGGATGTGATTGAGACATGAGACATGGTGGAAACTGCTTTTATCTTAAGTCAGATAATTCAATTTAGAACCATGTAGATAGAAAAATCAGAATGAAATGGAAGAAACAAAGTCTTAAAGGAAATTGGCAGTTGAGGGAGGTATGTAGTTCAATATGGCCTGGCACAGAGATAGGAGAAACCTTATCATCCTCACCAACCCCCGTCCTCTGTGCACTCACTTTTCTTTTTGTAACTGTTTTATGTTGTTACTTACCCATTCTGGAGATCAGATATTGCATTCTTTTAAAACATCACTTTTTCACCTAAGAATGTATTGTTAAATGAAAAAAAGCAAAGGGCAAAAATGATAGATGACTGGGTTGGTTGATGGATAGATAGAAAAGAAGAGCAAATAATAACAACTGCTCCTACAAGAATAATAAAACGGAAAACTGAAATTATTACTGACAGAGTTTGAGAAAGAAGGGAAAACAAAGGGAAGTGACACTGTTCTGAATTATCTTTTTACATAGTTTTAACTCTTGGAAGCATGTTAACGTTTTACATATTCAAAAATTAAATATAATTCAAAACAATGAGAAGAAACAAGAATTAATTTGGAAACAAAAAAACCCAACTTTGTCTTGAACGGATTATATAGTTACAACAAAGAATAAAAACAAAGCAAAGGCAAATTAAAGAAAGTTGAATCAAAGCAACTTTTGAACGTGGTATATATCCTAAGTTCTGGAGTGAGATGTGGGGATTGAGGGAGGAATGCCAAGAAATGATGAAATCTTTTAGTAGATGTTTTCGTACTGGTATAGATGAAGCAATCCTTAAATTATGATAGGAGATTTGTAGGATTGAGCAAATAAATAAATCTATTGATATTGGTGGAATCCTGGCTTCTTACTATGGTTTAAGGAAAATGTAAATATGGTATGAGGTGAGGAGAGAGAAGAAAGAACCATGTTGGGGTGGATTGCAGTTGGAAATACCAATATGCATTTATGTTGTAAACACTAATTCTGTCTACTGCCAAGATAAAGAAGACAGGAACTCCAGAGGCAATGAGCATATCTAGAATCCACACACCTCTACATTTTCCATGACCAAATAGCAGCTATCCTCGGAGAATTTTCCAATTCATATTCTGGAACAGTGCATATTAAGATGAGTATGGAATAATTTGTTATACCAAAAACTTGAAATGTGCCTAAAAAATGATGAAGCCCTGTTAAAAGGGCACTTCCGTCAGCTTGAAGGTACACCCACCAGCCAAGACTAGAACAAGATGATAAAGCAGAGAGGGTAATGAGCGATAAACCATTGGGGAAAAACTAGAAATGAGTGAGTCCATAATCAATCAATAAAGAAAGAAAAGAAGGAAGGAGAAGGGAGAGCTGTTCCCTAAGATAGAATGCTGATCCATAAAGGCTGAGAAAATCCAGAAGTTAGAAAATCATTATATGAAAGTCATCAAATTTTTTTTCAGTGAAATATGGAGGGGGATTTTGATGAGAAGCAGTATTTTGCACGGCCTTACAGGGTCTCTCCACAGATCCCTTGTAACATGCAAAAATAAATATGGTAACTCTATAGCAGAGAAACCAGAAATCCCATTATCTATTGATGCAAATTGACACTGACATTGAGGAATAGACTGTATTGTGAACCTCCTAATGTCACCCTGAGGAGGACACAATGTCTCCTAGATAGAATTCATATCCAGCATACATACTCTGAATCTAAATGTGAGAAAAGTTCCAAAAAACCCACTGAAACACACTACTGAAAAGAGACAGGAGGGTTTGTATGCTTCAAAATTTACTATCGGGCTGGGCACAGTGGCTCATACCTGTAATCTCAATGCTATGAGAGGCTGAAGCGGAAGGATCACTTGGACCCAGGAGTTTGAGACTAGCCTGCGCAACATAGTGAGAACCCATCTCCACCCACCCCCTGCAAAAAAAAAAAAAAAAAAGGCGTAGCCAGATGTAGTGGCACGTGCCTGTGGTCCGAGCTACTCAGGCGGCTTAGGTGAGAGGATTGCTTGAGACAAGGAGGTTGAGGCTGCAGTGGGCCATGATCATGTCACTGTACAGCCATCTGGGTGACAGAGTGACACCCTGTCTCAAAACGAAGAAACAAGCAAAAAGAAACTGTCACAAAAGACAAAGAATGTCTGAGATAATGTTCCAGATCAAAGAACATGACAACAAAATACAATATGTGATTTTGGACTGCATCTTGGACTAAAGGAAGGAAAGCTGTAAAGAGCCTTACTGACAAAGTTGAAATATGTCTGGTAGGTTACATAAAGATTATGCCAAATTAAATTTCCAAAATTTTTTTTTTTTTTTTTTTTGAGACGGAGTCTCGCTCTGTGGCCCAGGCTGGAGTGAGCGGCGCCATCTTGGCTCACTGCAAGCTCCGCCCCCCGGGTTCCCGCCATTCTCCTGCCTCCGCCTCCCGAGGAGCTGGGACCACAGGCGCCGCCACCAAGCCCGGGTAATTTTTTGTAATTTTAGTAGAGACGGGGTTTCACCGTGTTAGCCAGGATGGTCTCGATCTCCTGACCTCGTGATCCACCCGCCTCGGCCTCCCAAAGTGTTGGGATTACAGGCGTGAGCCACGGCGCCCGGCCAAAATTTTTTAACTATACAGTGGTTATGAAAGAATATTCTTGTTCTCAGGAAATACACTGTGAGCCATGTAAGAGTAAAGCAGTAAGAAAAAATGTGCAGATATACAGACATGTAGATGCATACAATGATAAAGAAAATTAGGCAGAATGTTAACAATTTATAAATCTGGATAAAGGATACACAGAGCTCTTTGTACAATATTGCAGCTTCTCTATGAGCATGGAATTATTTCCATGAAAACAGTAATACAGCATCACTTTTTAGAAGTAGGGGTTTTGTCACATACTGCAGGATAGACATCCAAACACTTGTGAAGTGACCATATAAATGAGTTTAAAAAGTGTATATTGCACCCCAATGGCAATGCTTTTTCTCTATGTTTCTAAATGTACCATCTTTATATGTTCAAAATGTAACATGATTTCATCAAAGAATGAGAAAGTAGACTGATATTCAAAGATGCAAGACAGAAAAGAGAAAATAATACCAATTACCAAAGGGAAAATATTTTTGAGAAGACTACTAGATATGTGCTACAGGTTAGAAAAGCATATATCAAAATCGCTGTGACATTTTCCAATGTTTTCAAGCATCATGCCTAGCTTAATCATTTAAAAGCTTAAAATATGTAAGTTTAACTCCTCAGAAGCTGTACTCTCAGTCTCAACTTGTCTTGACCCTAATATATCAAATTTACCAATGAAACCAGATTTTATACTGATTTCTCAAAGTAGGAAACCTGCTATAAACTTCAAGAGATATAAATTTTTGCAACCACACTTGTGTCAAAGATAATATGAAGAATGTTGCTGCATCCTTATTGAGTATTAAATTCAGCTTATGGGTAGTTGAAAATTGATATCCATTAAGAAGGGAAATTATAAAGAAATAAACATTCACTGGTATATCATTATTCTTCTATTATTGTAGTTGCATTGCTCATATAAAGAATGTAACAATATTTAAAGGCCCTTATTTTGAAAATTGTCTTTCTCACATCATTCTCCCTCTACTCTGAACATGAGTTCTGGTACATTATCTCCCTTCAAGTGTGAATAAATATATATCTAATTTTTTTTTTTAAAAAAAACTACTTTATTGCAATTATGTAGTCATTAATTATACATTACAAATGAGACAGATTGATCTTCACTTGTATATGATGTTTTTGGAAATTATGCTGAATGTGAACTACATAGTCAGCACTTTCTAATATATAGAAGACAAACTCTTCTTAAAAGTTTGAGATCAATTTTCTTGCATTTTGCTGTGGTTTTGCTGCTTTTGCCTTATGTCTTGAAATGAGAGGTTAGGCCAACAACTAGACAGGTTCTGCATATTTTAAATGATGATGTTTTGCCTTGAGGTCGTTTCACGCTGGCTGTTCATGGAACCTTTGGGGATTTAAACATTAAAAGAAGGGGGAAGTGCCAACTCTAATTTTATGCACTACCTTATTCTGTTAATTTGAAAAATGTTGGGTTGTCTTAGTTGGAAAAGGTTAATCTCAGGAGTCTGGCTCATAAAACCTGTGCAAACATAGATGACTAATTTGGGTAGTGAAGACAAAAAAAAAAGCACATAAACAAATATATATGGTTGAAGGAAGTTAAAGAAAATTCTTTGGAATATTAGACATTGATATTTAACAAAACAAATTTAAATACACCATAAAAACTTAGCCCGAAGCAGCACATAATAGAATAATACTGTGACATTCTCAGTTCTATTGATGTTTATGTGGGAGTTGCAAGAACTACAATTTATTAAGAGTAGGGAAGAAAAGATACTATCTTTTCCTCACCCATTGCAAGGTTCATGGGCTGACAACCCTAGAACAAAAGACAGATTAAAAATAGAAACAGATAACAAATTCATTTAGCTAAGGTTTTTCCTGACATGGGAGCCTTCAGAAATGAAGAACAAAAGATACAGGAAAAAAATTCATGGTTAGATTCAGTGAAGAAAGGACAGTCATGTAGAAGCATAATTGGTCAAAAATAGTATGCTCTAATGGCAATAAACTCAGGATGAACCCAGTGAGTCCTGCCTGTTAAAATTCTTCTTGGTCTCCAGGTATAGAGCAAGACACCTGTGACATGAGAATATTTTGACCTATTTTCATGACAGAAAGTTCACATAATTTCTCTATAGCCAGCTTTCATACAGAAAGTCAGAAAAAGATTGGAGAGTAACCTTTCTGCTTCTGCTGTTCTCTCAATTTCCAAGATGTCATATTCGGGGTAGTGTGTCCGAGCTCCAACATAAACGTCTATGTTATTCTATAATTGATATGCTTTGTTGTGTCCCCACCCAAATCTTATCTTTAATTGTAGCTCCCATAATCCTGATGTGTCATGGGAGGGACCTGGTGAGAGGTAATTGAATCATGGGTACAGGTTTTACCCATGCTGTTTCTGTGATCATGAATAAATCTCACAATATCTGATGGTTTTCTATAGGGCAGTTCCCCTGCACATGTTCTCTTGCTTGCCTCCATGTAAGATGTGGCTTTGTTCTTCCTTCACCTTCCACTATGATTTTGTGGTCTCCCCAGCCATGCAGAACTGTGAGTCCATTAAAACTCGTTTTCTTTATAAGTTACCCAATCTTGGGTATTTCTTCATAGCAGTATAAAATTGGGCTAATACAATAACAATGACAAAATTATAGATAGATTGGTTTCTCTATTTCTCACAAGTAAACTGTGAGCTATTTTTTTCTTATTTTGTACATGAAGAAATTATATTCTAGAAATTGAATTAATGTATGAGCTCACACAGCTCAGAATTGGCAAAACTATGATGTACATTTTGTTCAATTCTTCAGAAGAGATAAATTATAGAGTTGTATGTGAACAAGGTCAATCTTATCTGATTAAGTGGCAATGTTTACTATGGCTGGATGAGAGTCACGGAACTTACTGTTGTTTTACTTTGGACTTTGGAGTATTGAGAAAACTGAAGCTCAGTTCTATGCATGGTTGTGACTCCCTAAGCCCAGATGAACTACTGAACTCTGTGTCCCAACATCACTGTTTGCAAAACCATAGTATGAATTAATCTCTATCTGCCTTCACATTCCATGCACATTAAGCTGACTTCTTACCCTGACTAAGCCAGGTAGCTTATATGGGATTCCCTGTCAGAGACAAAGAGTGGTAGAAGCAATCCAGGGGCTGGAGTCATATAAGGAAATGTGGATCACTTGCTCACAGCCTGCTGTGTGTAAAGTTTAGGATGGGTCACCTGGAAGTTGGAACTTTGTTAGCAGCTGAAATAATCATCCCATCCAATGGATCATCTACCCAAAGGGATGAGGCATTCAGAAATAAACCACGTACAAATACAGAAACAGAGTTTGGGTGTCATTAAAAATGAAGAGGCTGGGAGCAGAGGGCAGCAAATGTTAACTCATACAATTACTTGAGCTAAGTAGTAGGTAGATGCAGCAATGAGAATTAATGGAGAAGGAGGCTCAAGAAGGAGACCCAGACCTGGCTTGTAGTATTATTTTTGCTGTATGATCATTACTACTACTTGTTGTGGGCTGAATTGTGTCCCCCTAAAAGTGTATGTTCAAGTTCTAGCCTTCAGTACTTGCGAGTGTGACCTTACTTAGAATATTTCTAGGGATTGAATTAATGTATGAGCTCACACAGCTCAGGTCCTTGCACATGTAATTAAATTGAGATCATACTGGATTAGGGCAGAACAAACTAAAAATGGACAGTGGAACAGAATAGAGATTCCAGAAATAAATCCAAATATATAAGTAGTCCCCTTCTTATCTAAAAAGAATATGCTCCCAAATCACAAGTGGATGTCTAAAACTGCAAATAGTACCAAATTCTATATATACTATTTTCTCCTATACACAGATACTGATTTAAAAAGTTTAATTTATTAATTAGATGCAGCAAGAGATTAACAAAAATAACTAATAATAAGATAGAACAACTATAATAATATACTGTAATAAAAGTTATGTGAATGTGGTCTCTCTCTCTCTTTCTCAAAATACTTTATTAACTTGTACTCACCTATTTTCAGACCACATTTGTCTGCAGATAAATGCAACTGCAGAAAGCAGAATTGCAGATAAGGGTGGACTACTGTACAGTTAACTATTTTTTGTTGATTGTACATTAGTAAATAAAACCACAATGGGGAAAAGATAGTCTCTTCAATAAATGGTGCTAGGAAAACTAGATGCAAAAGAATGAAGACTCTTATCTTATACCATACACAAAACTCAACTGAAAATGGGTAAAAGACCTAAATGTAAGACCTGAAACCATAAAACTCCTAGAAGAGAACACAGGAGAAAAGCTCCTTGGCATTGGCCCTCACAAATTTTTTTTTTTTTTTTTTTTTTTGTATAATACACTAAAAGCTCAGGCTACAAAACCAAAAACAAAGAAGACATAGATATTGCCAATAGGCATATGAATAGGTGCTCAACATCATCGTCATCAGAGAAATATAAATTAAAACCAATATGAGATATCATTTCAAACCTGTTAGTATGGCTTTTATCAAAAAGACAAGAAATAACAAGTATCGACAAGAGTGTGAAGAAAAAACAACACTTGTACACAGTTGGTGGATTGTAGATTGGTGTAGCTATTATGGAAGTCAGTATGAGAGATCCTAAAGAAATTCAAAATAGAACTACTCTGTGACCTACAAATTCCTCTCCTGGATATATGCATAAAAGAGGTGAAATCGCCATCTATTATGGTTTGACTGTGTCCCCACCCAAATCTCATCTTGAATTGTAGCTCCCACAATTCCCACATAACATAGGAGGGAACCAGCGGGAGGTAATTGAATCATGGGGGCGGATCTTTCCCATGCAGTTGTCATGATAGTGTATAAGTCTTCCAAGAACTGATGGTTACATAAAAGGCAGTTCCCCTGCACAAGTTTTCTCTTTCCTGCCATCATGTAAGACGTGCCTTTGCTCTTCCTTTGCCTTCTGCCATGACTGTGGGGCCTCCCCAGCCACGTGGAACTGTGAGTCCATTAAACCTCTTTTTCTTCATACATTACCTAGTCTTGGGTATGTCCTAATCAACAGCATGAAAATGGACTAATACACTATCTTATATCTGCACTCCATGTTCATTGTCACATTGTTCACAATAGCCAAGATAGGGAAACAAGCTAAGTGTCCATTGATGGACAAATGGATAAAGAAAATGTTATACATAGACACAGACACACACACACACATATTTACACACAAAAAAATGGAATATTATTCAGCCATTAAAAAGAAAGGTTGCAGCATTTGCCACAAAATGAATGGACCTGGAGGACATTATGCTAAGTAAAAGAACCCAGACACGGAAAGAAAATATCATATTATCTTGCTTATATGTAGAATCTTAAAAAAAAAAAAAAGCCAAACATACAGAGACACAGAATAAAATAGTGGTTATTCAGGGGCAGGAGTCAGGGGAGGAACTGGAAGATGCAATTCAAAAGGTACAAATGAGCAGATATGTAGGATGAATTAGTGCAGAGAGCTTATGTACAACATAAGAACTATAGTTAATGACATTGTATTGTATTAGGGATGTTTGTTAACTAAGTAGATTTTAGCCACTCCAATCACAAAAATAACTATATGAGATGATGAATATGTTGATTTGCTTCACTATAATATTTTACTAATGTCTAGATGCATCCCATAATATCATGTTGTAAACTTCAAATATACATGATGAAATTTATTTTTTTAAAAAAGTAGACCAGGCATGGTGGCTCATGCCTGTAATCCCAGCACTTTGGGAGGCTGAGGTGGGAGGATTACTTAAGATCAGGAATTGGATATGGACCTCGCCAACATGGTGAAACCCCAGTTCTACTAGAAATACACACAAAAAATTAGCTGGGTGTGGTGGCTCATGCCTGTTATCCCAGCTACTCCTGAGTCTGAGGCACGAGAATCCCTTGAACCCAGGAGGCAGAGGCTGCAGTGAACCAAGATCATGCTACTGCCCTCCAGTCTGGGTGAGGGACTGTCTCAAAAAAAAAAAAAAAAAAAAAAAAAAAAAAAAAAAAAAAGTAAGGAATTTACAGTCACTGAAGGTTTTAGTATAAAGATATCAGAGTTCAAAATTCAGATATTATTTTCAAGAGTCTGTAAATATCCTTTAAAACATAAATTTCTGCCTGCTTCTGTCCTTATAGTAATAGACAGAGCTAGAAAGCAGAGCAAAATTTGGGCACACACACAGGGAAGACAGAGGCAGATATTTGAGTGATGCATCTAGGCGCCAAGGAATGTCAAGGACTGTCAGCAACCACCCGTACCTAGAAAGAGGCAATGAAGAAGGAAGAATGCTTCCTTAGAGACTTCATTTCAGATGTCTAGCCCCCAGAACTAAGAAAATAAATTTCTGTTGCTTTAAGCAACCCGGTTTGTGGTACATTCTGATGGCAGCCCTAGGGACCTACCACATTACTGCCATCATCTTGGCTGTTTCATACGGCCTGAGGAGCTGAGGAATGGCTTTCTTCCAATTACATACGCAGGCATTGGGGTGAGTGTCCTATAGGGGCTCAGTATTTCTTTGGTTCATTGGTATTCCCCAAACCCAAAGTGTGAGTCCACATTGCTTTTCAAATCAACTACTACTATAGGACCCGAAGCTAGAAGAAATTTTGTGTTTTAAGGAGTATTACAGACTCTTGCAAAAAAACATCTGATTCAAATTCCTGATGAATCCCTATGCTAAAACTATACATTACATGACTTGTTTCCCCCATTTTACTTTTTGTTTGTTGTTTGTTTCCCTAGCTACAAACCCCACTTCGATAGAAGTAAAATTAAAGGCAAGATAAAGAAAGGGGTGAATCCAGTAGACTTAAGAGTGGAGCAAAAGGGAAAGGAGAGTAAGTGCAAGATTATCACATAAGTTAGAATTGATGTATAGGGCACACATTTCTTTCCAGCAGCATGTATTAAAAACAACAACAAACTAAGTATGTGATTTAGGAAGGCTACATACAATAAAACCAATTACTAATCAAATCACTTTTATTGATCTACAACCAAACAGGAATTTCTTTCCAGGACTTTGTATAAAGAACAAAGTGTGAGCACACACTATACAATGAACTTAGGGCTGTTTTATAATTATCCTCCACGCGCTTAGTTTGAGGGTTCTCCCCAGACAACTTGCTTAAGAGTGCATAAATCGCGCTTGTAAACTACAGGCTCAGAGCTTGATCCTCCCAACTCAGCTTCTAGGTAGATGGGACTGGGCATGCTCCTACAATATGCCAAGCTGATTTAATTTTTTTTTTTCATACAGCCAGGGTCTCACCTCCACCTGTACCCAGACTGGTATCAAATCACCGTGATCTTCACCCTCAGCCTCCAAAACTCTAGGATTTAGGCATGTACCACCAATGCCTGGCCTTTGTGGTTTAAAGATGGCTGAGATAAGACAGCTCAGTCTCAACTCCAAGCCTTGGCTGACACAGAACCGGTGATTTGCATTTTCAACTGAGGTACTGGGTTCACATCTCACTGGGAATTGCGGACGGTGGTGCTACGGTGATCCCGGCTGCTGCAGCCCCGTCCAGCCCGAGGCTGAAGCAGAGTGAGAGGCCTCGCTCCACCTGGGAGGCGCAAAGGGGAAGGAATCCCTTGCCTGTGGGAACTAGGACACACACAACACCTGGAAAATCAGGTAACTCCACCCCAATGACTGGCACAGCAGGCAGGCACACACCAGGAGATCATATCCCACACACTGGCCGGGGGTCCCGCCCGCCGGAACCTCCTCATTCGCTAACACAGCAGTCTGTGATCTGGCAGGCAGCAGCAGAAGAGGCTGGGAGGGGCGCCGCCATTGCTGAGGGCTTAAGTAGGTAAACAAAGAAGCTGCTGGGAAGCCCAGCACAGGTGGAGCTCCCACAGCTTGGCCTCCATGAGAGGCCACCACCTGTCTCTGCCGGAGGCTCACCTCCAGGGACAGGGCTGCTTCACACAACAACAACAACAACACAACAACAGCTTAACCAAGCAGAAATCTCTCATGGTATAGCAGGCATATATGCAGCAGCTTTAGCAGAGAGGCAGGTGGTCCCAGCACGGAGGCTGAGGATCAGACGGACAGACTGCCTGCTCAAGTGGGTCCCCTGACCCTGAGTAGCCTAACTGGGAGACATCCCACACTGAGACAGTCCCAGCACCCACACCTCTCTAGGTGGAGACCATGACACCCCCTGAGGAAGCTTCCAAAGCAAGAATCAGACCCAGGTACACTCGCTGTTCAGAAATGTTCTATCTTCTGCGGCCTCTGCTGCCAAGTGCAAGGCAGGCAGGGTCTGGAGTGGACCTCAAGCAATCTCAGCAGGCCTACGGCTGGGGTCCTGACTGTGAGAGGGAGGGAGGAGGAGAAGCTATCAAGGAAGATTTCCACCAAAACTTGCATGGTATCACCACATCATCAAGACCAGAGGCAGATAAAACCCACAAAGATAGGAAAAAGCAGGGACAGAAAAGCAGAGATTTAAAAAATAAAACACATCCCAGCAAAGGGCCGCCAAGCTCCGCCATAACAAAGGATCAAAGCTAATTGGGAAAATAAGCTTTACTGTGAGATAGAGAAGATTTCGATCCATCATTCTCGACCTAAAGAGAATTGATACCAAGCAAAGAAACTAAAGATCTTAAGAAAAAAAAGTGGAAGAAAGTGTGAAGCTAAGACTAATTAAGTACAGAGATTCATAAACAGAATGAAAGAAGGGATGAAAACCATGATATGCAGAAATAAAGTGACAAATGCACAACTTCAGTAACCGACTTCGATCAACTGGAAGAAAAGAGTATCAATGATTGAGGATCAAATGAATGAAATGAAGCGAAGAAACCAAAAGAAAAAAAAGAAGAAAAAAGAAATGAACAAAGCCTACAGAAGTATAGGATTATATATAAAAAGACCAATCTCAAATCTGATTAGAGGTGCCTGAAGTGAAAGAGAGAGAAAGAATGGAACCAGTTGGAAAACACTCTTTGGGATATCATCAGGAGAAACTTCCCCAGCCCTAGGCAAGGCAGGCCAACATTCAAATCCAGGAAATACAGAGCGCCACAAAGGGTACTCCTCCGGGAAGAGCAGCTCCAAGACACATAATTGCCAGATTCACAGGGTTGGAATATAAGAGGAAAAAATCTTAGAGGCCAGAGAGAGAAGGTCAGGTTACCTTACACAAATGCGACCCATCAGACTCACACAGCAGATCTGGCAGAAACTCTCCGGCCAGAAGAGAGTGGGGCCAATATTCAACATTCTTAAAGAAAAGAATTTTAAACCCGGGAGAACACTCCAGCCAAGCCCATTTCATAAGTGAAGGGAGAAGCCAAATCAGCCTGAATGCATAACCAAAATGCTTAGAGATTTTGTCACCACTAGGCCCACTGCCCACAAGAGACCACAGAGGAAAAGCATCAACATGGAAAGAACAACCAGTACCAGCCATTTACAAAAACATACCAAAATGTAAAGACCATCAGGGGCTAAAGGAAGAAACTGCATCAACAGGCAAAATATGTAAGTTAATATCATAATGGCAGGATCAAGTTCACACATAACAATCTGAACCTTAAATGTAAATGGACTAAATGCTCCAATGAAAAGAGGCACACAGACTGTAGCAAACTGGATAAAGAGTCAAAGACCATCAGTCCTGCTGCATGTATTCCAGGAGACCCATCACATAGAGACATACATAGGGAAGCCAAAACCGAGGGATGGGAGGGAAGATTTACAGAAACTGGAAATGGAGAGGGAACAAAAAAGCAAGAGGTTGCAATCCCTGGTCTCTGATGAAACAGACTTTTCAAACCATCAAGATCCAAAGGGACAAAGAGAGGCCATTGCACTTAATGGTCCAGGGATCAATTCAACTTAGGAAGGCCGCTATCCTAAATATATGCACCCAATGCAGGGGCACGTTTGTAAGCAAGTCTTGGGGCCTGAGGGCAGGCTCCCATGTGTGGGAGACTTCCAGCACTCACTGTCAGCATTAGACAGATCAACTTGAGACAAGAGAAGTTAACAAGGAGGATGTCAGGGTGAACTCATCTCTGCAGCGAAGGCTGAGACCCTAATGAACATCTATAGAACTCTCACCCCCAAATCAACAGAATACCATTCTTCTCAACTTACATCATGCTACATTTATTACATATAATTGGAAGTAAAGCACTCCTCAGCAAATGTACAAGAACAGAAATTACCTGCTCAGAAACTGTCTCTCAGACCACAGTACAATCAAACTACTAGGAGGCACAAGGACTAAAGAAACTCTGAAATCAAAACCCTTCCTTCATGAAACTGAACAGCTGCTCCTACAGGCTACTGGGCATAGCAGGAGAAATGAGGCGAAATAAAGATGTTCTTTCACAGAGCAGTGAGAACAAAGGCCACAACATGCAAATCCTCTGGGACACACATTTAAGCAGTATGCAGAAATTTATAGCACTAAATGCCCACAGAGAAAGCAGGAAAGATCAAAAATTGGCCTCCCTAACATACTTAATTAAAAACTAGAAGCAAGAAACAAACACATTCCAAAGCTAGCAGAAGGCAAAAAGAAACTAGCTAAGATCAGAGCAGAACTGAAGGGAGATAGAGACACAAAACCCTCAAAAATCAATAGATCCAGGGAGTTGGTTTTTGAAAAGATCAACAAAATTGACCGACACTAAATAGGAATAATAAGAAAGAAAAGAGAAGGAGAATCAAATCCCAAACACTTAATTAAAAATGATAAAGGGATATCACCACCGACCCCACAGAAATACAAAGGCTACCATCAGAGGGGAATACTATAAACACCTCTACGCAAATAAAACTGGAAACCTAGAAAGAAATGGATAATTTCCTGGACACTTACACTCTTAGGAGGCCCAAACCCAGGAAGAGAAGTTGAATCCCTGAATAGACCAATAGTAGGCGGAAACAAATTATGGGGGACAATAATTAATAGCCTACCAACCAAAAAGTCAGGACCAGATGGATTCACAGCTAGATTCTACAGAAGGTATAAGAGGAGGAGTTGGTACCGGCCCTTCTGGAAACTATTCAATCAATAGAAAAGGAGATCCTCCTAACTCATTTTATGAGGCCAACATCATCCTGATACACAAAACCTGGCAGAACTACAACAAAAAAAAGAAATTTTTAGACCAATATCCCTGATGAACATCGATGCAAAAATCCTCAATAAAATACTGTAGAGCCAGTTCAACAACACATCAAAAGCTTATCCACCATGATCAAGTGGAAGCTGCATCCCTGGGATGCAAGGCTGGATTCAACATTCGCAAATCAATAAACATAATCAGCATATAAACAGAGACAAAAGACCATGAGAACCACACTTGGTGTATATCTCAATAGATGCAGAAAGGCTTTTGACGGAATTCAACATACATGCTAAAAGCTCAATAAATTCGGTATTGATGGAGCGATACCTCAAAATAATAAGAGCTATTTGCCAGCAAACCCACAGCCAATATCATACTGAATGGGCAAAACTGGAAAAATTCCTTTGAAAACTAGCTTTTAGACAGGATGCCCTCTCTCACCCTCTATTCAGCATAGTGTTGGGAAGTTAAAGCTAGGGCAATTGGGCAAGAGAAAGAAATCAGAGGAGGTATTCAGTTGGGAAAGAAGAAGTCAAATTGTCCCTGTTTGCAGATGGCACTTGGTTGTATATTTAGAAAGCCCCATTGTCTGTGAAATCTCCTTAAGCTGATAAGCAGCTTCAGCAAAGTCTCAGGATACAAAGAGTGTGTGCAAAATCACCAAGCATTCTTATACACCAATAACAGACAAACACAGAGCCAAATCATGAATGAACTGCATTCACAATTTAGCTCGAGAGAATCAAATACCTAGGAATCCAACACAAAGGGGATGCCAAGAGACCTCTTCAAGGAGAACTACAAAGCCACTGCTCAGTGGGAAATAAAGAGGACACAAGCAAATGGAAAATTTATACCATGCTCCTTGGATAGGAAGAATCAATATCATTGAAAATGGCCATACTGCCCCAGAGTAATTTATATAGATTCAATACCATCCCATCAAGCTACCAATGAGTTTCTTCACAGGGTGGAAAAACTGCGCTGAAATTTTCATATGGGACAAAAAGAGCCCGCATCCAAGACAATCCCACAAGTCAAAGAACAAAGGCTGGGCATCCGCATACATGACTTCAAACTATACTACAATACAGTAGCAAAACAGCATAGTACTGGTACACCAAAACAGAGATATAGACCAATGGAACCAGACAGAGTCCTCAGAAATAATACCACACATCTACAGCCATCTGATCTTTGAACAAACCTAAGAGAAAAACAAGAAATGGGAAAAAGGATTCCCTATTTATCTAAATGGTGCTAGGAAAATTGGCTAGCCAATAGCCATCAGAAATTAAGCAGAGCTGGATCCTTTCCCTTACTCTCCTTATACGAAATTAATTCAAGATGGATTAGAGACTTAAAATATTAGACCTAATACCACATAAAATCCTAGGAAAACCTAGAGTAGTACCATTCAGGACATATGGAAGCATGGGCAGAACTACAATATCTAAAACACAAAAGCAACAGCAGCCAAAAGAAGCTAAGATTGACAAATGGGATCTAATTAAACTAAGAGCTTCTGCACAGCAAAAAGAAACTACCATCAAAGTGAACAAACCTAGAATTCAGGGAGGAGAAAAATTTTTTACAATCTCCCATCTGACAAAGAGATAATATCAGAACACAAAGAACTCCAACAAATTTACAGAAAAAATAAACAACCCATCAAAAATTAGGCCAGGATATGAACAGACATTTTCTCAAAAGAGAGAGGAGGACTTCATACAGCCAACAGACATATGAAAAAAAATGCTCATCATCACTGGCCATCAGAGAGAATGCAAATCAAACCACAATGGATACCATCTCACCCAATTTAGAATAGCGATGTGCAAAAGTCAGGAAACAACAGGTGCTGGAGAGGATGTGGAGAAATAGGAACACTTTTTACACTGTTGAGTACAGGATTGTAAACTAGTTCAACCATTATGGAAACAGTATGGCGATTCCTCAAAGGATCGAACTAAGTGTACCATATGACCCCATGGCATCCCATTACTGGGATATACCCAAAGGATTATAAATTATGCTGCTATAAGGCCACATGCATTATATGCGCTTACTATTCTAATAGCAAAGACTTGGAATCAGCAAATGTCCATGGTGACAGATTGGATTAAAGTGGCACATATGCACCATGGGGCCCTGTATGCAGCCATAAAAGAAAGAAAGGATGGTTTAGTCCTTTGTAGGGACATGGATGCAGCTAGAGCTCTCACGTGCCAGCAAATTATCACAGGAACAGAGAGCCAGAAGCACATGTTCTCACTCCTTAGGTGGGAACAGACAATGAATCACTTGGACTCAGGAGGGGCATGCACACACCAGAAGGTGGCATAGGAGGAGAGGGAAGAGTGCATTAGAGATTATACCTGATATATAGCTAATGAGTTGATGGAGTGCAGCAGACTAACATGGCACAAGTATACATTATGTAACAAACCTGCATGTTATGCATGCTTACCCTACAACTTAAAATTATAATAATAAATAAAATTAAAAAAAAAAAAAAGAAAAGGAAATAGGAACAGGGGTTAAGATAGTTTGCTCCAAGTCCATACAATATGGAAATTGGCAGAGCAGTCTGACAAAGCAGCCACCACACAGTGGAGTTTATTCTAACTCTGTATTGTAAAGGTGGCTATGACGCCACTTTGAAGGCATTTGAAGGCACTGCAATAAGTTGACTACAGATATGCACTTAAAGATATCTGCCTAGAGCGATACGCCAAGAAACTTAAGAAACAAATGATCTTTTTTCATGTATAGAAAATTTTTCCCCACCCCATGATCTGACATTACCTGTATTTTGATATACTGTTTAATACATTGATTTCCAAACTGTAAAAAAAAAAAAAAAAAAAAAAAAAAAAAAAAGGGCTGTTTCAGCAGACAATCTGAGGGTAACTGAACATAACTGACCAGGATTTGATCTACTGGATTGGGAATTCACATCTGACCGTTGTCCCAAGAGGTTAATGTCCTACGGTTTGGGGTTGATGTGCCAATCCACATAACCTCCAAAACATCTCCTCCTTTCTTTCCCCTTTTCTTCCCTTCCTTTCTGTTGCCACCTTACCTCCTGTAAGAACTGTTCATTCATCCTCTCTGACGTCTTTGAATTTCCAGTGGTTATTTGGTTTAGGTCCTGTTGTTGGAACACTTACTGCACTAAGTAAATAAATGTACAGGGAAATAAATGATTCTACTTCATTTGGAGGAGAGGAGTTGCTCCTAGTATCTACTCATAATGGGGGTACTAAAATCATGACAATTACATGGAGGCATGGATCAGGGGTCCTGAAACCAAAGAAAGTCTCATAGTGGCCGATGAAAAAGAAATGAAGCAGAGGGGCCTAACAGTGGCCTAAAATAAAAAGTTCTGAATTTTGCTCCAATTCTTCAGCCATTGCTGAAGATTATTTGTCTGAATAAATTTAGGAATCTAGAATTTAACGTAAGATTTCTTTGTGAATCAGAAATTCACGTTTTAGCTTTGGCTCAATGGCTATCATTTTACTTGTGAACATTTAGCCAAGTATGTAGAAGCTTAATTTCTACATTTGTAAAATAGGAAATAATTGTCCATGATTACCTTTGGGGAACTCAGAAAACTTGAGATCGTAAATGTGAAAGTACTTTGAACATTATGAAAACCAATAAATATGAGATAATGTTGGAATTTCAGTAATCAAGAATGTTGTAGGACTGTAGTCACCCTGTTGTGCTATCATATATTAGAATTTATTCAACCTATCTTACTATATTTTAGTATCCATTAACCATTCCCACTTTCCCCACCCCCACTTCCAAGCCTCTGGTAATAGTTATTCTATTCATTAGCGCCATTAGTTCAATTGTTTTCAGTTTTAATTTCCACATGTGGGGGAGAACATGTGAAGTATGTATTCATCAAAATTAAAAGTAAAAAAAAAAGAAAAATTTGTAGGAATGTGGTAACAGAGAAAGTAAAATAAAGTGTGGCTGAGATTTCTCTTGCCAGAATCTATATTTTATCTTGATATTTTAGGCATAAATGGGCTAACTAAATCTCCATTGGAAGTACCATATCATCTCTGTCAAATATGTTAGTAGAAAAATTCAGTATTCTGTGCTGAAAAGTATTCTTCTCCTAAAGAGTGTTTTCAAATATTGTTTTCTAGGTACCATTTTTATCATGTACAAATATGTAAATCTGGAAAGAAGACACAAAATTGCACTATATTTGCCATGGTAGGATTATGAATGATTTATTTTATTTGTAAAATAAATGGCAATCAATGAATATTACTTAAAAGTTACCCTCATAGGGAAGAATTTCTGCATCTTGAACTAAGGATAAATAATACAATTTATGCAGAATTTTGCTTTTGGCACCATTCCAAAATGAAAACTTTTGATATTTTATTATTCATGAAATTTCATGAATAATACTTCACTTTCAGTTGGTCATCATCATAACTTATTATCAAATTGCATTCTTGTGAAAGACACCATGCAAAATAAAATAATGGAGACGAACCCTGCCACTTTTCTATTCTGTGAAATAATTGTAGAGGAGAGATTTATCTCCAGACTTTTGCTCTCTCTCTGTGTTTGTTACTAAGGAAGGAGGGCCTTTCCTATTTTGCATCCTGAAAATGCTGTAATGCAGGAGAGATTTCAGAGAAGACAAGCCACATTGCAGTGTCAAAGGTGGACCTCTGAAAATGGAACAATTTCCCTAATCTTTGCCCTGCAGACACCTAGAGATGCACATGTTAATGTGTCACTCCTTATACACATGAAACACGTTCAATACGAGTGAACTGAGGGGGAGGCGTCTGTGGCAAAAACAAGCCCCAATTCTCCACGAGTTTTCGCCTTTTTCTTTTTTTCATTTCTATTGTTCTTATCCTCGCCACTTTTAGAAATAATAGTTCAGAAATACAATTTAGCAATTATATTGCTAACTATAAATATAGAAATTATATATGATTATATAATACATATAAATATGCAATATAATTACATATTACGTAATGAATAGAAATGAAATATAGCACTACTGTTATAATGGATTAAGCACATGGCAATGATAACAATTACTGTTTTCCTCAAAGAGAAAAAAGTATATCTTTACCCGTTACAAGTCCAGGATAGGAGGCCCTGAGTCTCTTCTTGGTGCTACCATCAAATAAACTCCCTTATCCAAGGTGCTGTGCTCTTGAGGAAACCTTCTCACCATTAAGACGGATACAGAAGAAATAACCACTGAGCGGCTATATAGTCATAATTATTTCTGAAGCATATGTGGGTGTTGTTTTAAAAAGCAATAAGGTATAAAATGAAGCTCTTTGCAAGTACTTCACCTCCATTTAAACATGAATACAGATACCTATGTATATAATTAGATGTAATTGAAATAATATGGGCCCTCCAGGCGAGACGCTATGTTGTTAAAGGGCTTTCAGTTGCTTTCTAAAGAGAATTAAATTTCCTGGAAAATAGAAGGCTTCGTGAAATATGTATCACAAAGGATACATTTTTCCCAACCTCCACTTTTACCTAGTTAACTAATTATCATTTCCAAATATACACATACACGCAAATTCATTCATATATATTCTGCTCAAAACTATTTCAGAAAAAGCATTTTTCAGGTATTTTTAATCTTAAACTACATGCAAACCTACATTTTTTTAAAAAAGGAAAGCAGATTTTAGGTCTATCTAAAAAAGGAGTTTTATCATTTCACTGTCCAAGTAAACATCCATAAAGTGTCAGTAGATATACACGTTAGACCCACGGTTCACCGTAGAGGTGGCGGTAGTGTTTTGTTTATTTTGCTTCTGAGGGTAGGGATGGGGTCTTTACGGAACCCTGATCAGAGATATTCTCGGACTCATACTCTGTTCTAAACATCTGGACTTCTTTCCACATGCTTTTGGTTCTTCACACCATTTGCAGTTTCCATTTTTGTTTCTCATCTGTATTAGGATTCTCCAGAGAAACAGAACCAACAGGATGTGTGTATGTGTATGTACAGAGAATTATTTTAAAGAATTGGCTGGTGGAATTGTGGAGCCTTCGTGGATCCAAAATCCGCAGGGTAGCCTGGCAGGCTGGAGACACCAGCAAGAACTACAGTTTGAGTCCAAAGGCTGTCTGCGGGCACAATTCGTTCTTGCTCACGGGAGGTCAGACTTTGCTCTACTAAGGCCTTTGACTGATTGGATGAGGCCCAACCACATTAGGGAAGGTAATCTGCTTAGTCAATCAATAGCCATTGATTTATACATTAATCTCATCCGAAAATGACCATTACAGAAACATCCAAAATACTATTTGACCAAATACCTGGCTACTATGGCCCAGCCAAGTTGATGCACAAAATTAGCCATCCCATTACCTACTGAAAATAGTCATCTTGCCATTGTCCTCTGTGATTCTTTAGGAAGTACTTTTCAAAAGACACAGCAGGGAATGTTTCTCTGTGATAAAACCATATGAAGTAGGGGGAGAATATGCCTTGTAATTTAAATCATAGTTTTGCTGTTCTCCAGATGATTTACTTTAGTGAAATTATTTACGCAAAGCTTGCTTTTTTATCTGTAAAATGAGGATAGATCTTTCCATTAATTCGCATTTCATTAATTTACTCCCATTTGAGATATATAGATTGAATTATTAAGTTTTCTAATATCTCTAGGATTAAACATATTTTCTCCAAGCTATTTTTTCTTGTTAATTTTTTAAAATTTACATTTGTATAGTACCCAAAATTTTCAGTTAGATTATCTCCTTCCAATTCCATTGGATGCAGTGGGTTTTATGGCAAAAATAACTGGAATCCTGTCCTAGCCAAACCTATTTTCCTTCAGTTTATTTTCCTCACTGTTTAAATTTTAAATAGACGAGGATATAAAAGAAGAATAAACACTAAGTAGCAATTACCTATAATAGTCTTAATAGTATAAAATTTAAAACTGTAATGAAAATTGGAGATTATACTTAAAAAGTAAGTTAAACTTCGACAGTAACTACGATCTATTACAGAAACAAATTTCACTTACAAGGAAGTAACAGGAAGACAAAGTTTCTGATGTTTTCCTCAAATTCCAGTTTGATCATTTGGTGTCTCCTTGGCTCTTATCTCTTTCTAAGGGCAACCAGTTGTATTTTAGGGACACTCAATTAAAGTAAAGTTTTAATTAGAGTTGTTTGATTAGTAGGTAGTCGTTGAAACTTTAAGACAGAGTTTAGGTTGCTTTGCTATTTAATTCATCCAAAATAGTCTCACATCTTACATTTTGGCTACCCTTTTAGTGAGAAGTGCAGTGATATGTACATAGGATATTACAAAAGAAAAAAAAAACGCCCAAAACATTGTGACATTGTGAATGTAATAATTACAGTGCTACCTCTGTCATTATTTTAAGAAATTATTACTGGGAGAGAACAAAAGTAGATATTTGAATGGTTACTAAATAGAGAATTACTTTTCAAGGAAAATTGTATTCATGTTCATTCTCCTAGTGGTATTAAAGAGGAACAAATGTATAGCAAGAAAAAAATGGTACATCGCTCAGTATATTTTTCACAATTAAAAATGCATCTATAATTCAAAATGACTGTACTTAAAATCTTCAACTGATATGTAACATGTTCACAGATTAGAAGACTATATAAAGTCCAAGGATAAAAATTATATAGAATGCTTACTCATGTGTTCATATAAAAAATTTATATGCATATACACATACATGACATCATATCAAATGATGATGATATCTATCAAATACCTACCATTTTCCCCCCAGAGAACAACAATTTACTTTCTCTCTTGGTCAAACTTCATCACTATCTTTGGTTTTTCAATCACAAAACTTGTACAGGCAGAAAATAATCAACAGTTTTACTCCAGAGTGTGTGCAAATGTTTTCATACAGCTCTGTTATTAACAATAATGACCTCAGCACAGTGGATTTCCAGGGGAATTAATGACGGAGGTTAATGGCCCGAGGCAAAGCCAGCCAGTCATGAATCCCTAAGAAATGCCTTGTGCTTTGATCATTATTGCTTCATTACAGCATAAAAATAATCAGAAACAATTACAGTCAGAACCATGGGAACAGTTCAGCCTTGAAAATTAACTCTATCAGGCTTGAAGTTGAAGATTCCATTGCTTCCAGTGAATTTAATATAAACAATCCTGAAACCAAAAGAATTAATACAAATGATACAGAAACACAATGTGATCCTGAGTGGCCAATATTCCAATTGAAATCAGAACCGTGGCTGGCTAAGCAAAGAAAGTGAAATGAGCCTGTACAAATAAAACACCAAGCAAATCGACCTGAACTTAGAGTTTTTAAAAAGGGATATTTGTCTCATGCTCAGAAAAAACGGAAAAATGCTTTCTTCAATGGTACTATATTCTGATGAATTCCAGTAAAATATTAAAACAGAAGAAAAAAATAATCCTTTAAAATTTTTTGAAATAAATTCCACTAGTGTATGTGTGTGTGTGTGTGTGTATATATATATATATATATATATATTTTTTAATTTGGGAGCAAAAATAAAAATTATTCTTCATTTGTACATAATGTAAACCTTTTGCAAAGCAATACACTGTTGCATTAAAAGATGCCTGGGTAAATTCTTGAAATTGAACATGTATATTTCATAAAAATAAGATAACATTTTTCTGCCATATTTCTCACTAACAGTGTCCTCATCAAGAAAACCAGTAACTTTTTCCATAATTCCCCCACTCTTAATTGAAAATCAGCATTTGACATAAAGTAGTTCTTTATAAAAAACTTTTAGATCTCTTCTCTTTTTTTCCCTTGGATTTTCCCTTCTCCCAGGTTTATCAAGGTATCGTCTACATAAAAATCATATATATTTAAGGTATAAAACTAAATGTTTTGTATAAATATATACTGTGAAATGATTACCACAACCAAACTAATTAACATAGCCACTACCTCCCACAGTTACCATTTTTGTGTGTGGGGGGTGTCTTTGAGTGTAATGTGAGCTTTAAGTTCTACTCTCTTAGCAAATTTCAAGAATACGATACAGTATTATTAGCCATAGCTTTCACACTGTACATTAGATCTTCAGAACTTACACATCCTGAATAACTGAAGTTCTGTACCCTTTAACCATCTCCTCATCGTCTTTCCCTCTTCCCTGCTCCTGGCAATCACCATTCTACTCTCTGCTTCTATGAGCGTGTGTTTTTTGGATTTCACATATAAGTGAAATCATGCAGTATTTGTTTTTCTTTATCTTTCCTTTTTTTTTTTTTTTTTTTTAGATGGAGTCTCGCTCTGTGGCCCAGGCTGGAGTGAGTGGCGCGATCTCGGCTCACTGCAAGCTCCGCCCCC
>NC_044977.1:2491655-2600524 GCF_008728515.1 Papio anubis
TGAGACCATCCTGGCCAACATGGTGAAACCCTGTCTCTATTAAAAATACAAAAATTAGCTGGGTGTGGTGGTGTGTGCTTGTAGTTCCAGCTACTCAGGAGGCTGAGGCAGGAGAATGGCGCAAACCCAGGAGGCAGAGGTTACAGTGAGCGGAGATTGTGCCACTGCACTCCAGCATGGTGACAGGGTGAAACTCCATCTCAAAAATAAATAATAAATAAATAAATAAATAAATAAATTTAATTGAATAAAAATTTTAAAAAGTTAAGGATATGAATTAAAATTTTTTTAGAGATATCATCAAGAAAAGCAATCAGAATTTCTGGAAATGAAATACATACTTAGAGAATTACAAAATACAGTGAAAAGTTTTAACAAGACTAGAACAAACAGAAGAAATAATTATAGAGCTCGAAGAAAAGGCTTTTGAATTAGCCCAATCAGACAAAAATAAAGAAAAAAACAATCAAAAGAAATGAACTAAGTCTTCAAGAAATATGGGATTATGTAAAATGGCCAAACCTTAGAATAATTGGTGCCTCTGAGGGAGAAGAGGAAATAGTAAGTCTGGAAAACTTATTTGAATAATTGAGGAAAAGTTCCCTGGTCTGGCTAGAGATCTAAATATCCAAATACAAAAAACTCAAAGAACACCTGGGAAATTCATTGCAAAAAGATCCTCACCAAGGCATATCATCATCAGGTTATCTAAAGTCAACATGAAGGAAATAATTCTAAGAGCAGTAAGACAAAAACACCAGGTATCCTACAAAGGAAAACTTATCAGACTAACAGCAGACTTCCCAGCAGAAATCTTGCAAGCTAGAAGGGATTGGGGTCCTATATTCAGCTTCCTTAAACAGAACAACTGTCAGCCAAAAATTTTGTATCCTATAAAACTAAGTTGCATAAATGAAGAAATAAAATCTTCTGAGACAAACAAATGCTGTGGGAATTTGTTACTGCCAAACTAGCACTACAAGAAATACTAATAGGAGTTCTAAACCTTGAAACAAAAGCCAGATATGCACCAAAATAGAACATTTTTAAAGCATAAAATTCACAAGGCCTATAAAACAATAACATAACAACAACAATATCTAGGTGATAATAAATATGATGAAGAGAACAGTACCTCACATCTAAATATTCACAGTGAATATAAATGGCCTAAACGCTCCACTTAAAAGATACAGAATGGCACAATGAATGTAAAAAATCACAACCCCAATACCATCTGTATTCAAGAGACTTATCTAACATGGAAGGATTCATATAAGCTCAAGGTTAAATGGTAGAAAAAAATATTCCATGCAACTAGAAACCAAAATCGAGCAGGAGTAGCTATTCCTGTGTCAGACAAAATAGATTTCAAAGCAACAACAGCAAAAAAAGATAAAGATGGTCACTATATAATTATAAAGGGATCAATTCAACAAAGAGATATTACAATGCTAAATTTATATGCTTTAAACACTGGATCTCCCAGATTCATAGATTTATTACTCCCGAACCTAAGAAATGAGACAGACAGCAACACAATAACAGTGGGGGATTTCAATACACCATTGAACCACACTAGACAGATCTTCAAGACAGAAAGTCAACAGAGAAACAATGGACTTAAATGACATGCTAGAATAAACAAACTCTACAGGACATTCTACCCAAGAACTGCAGATATACATTCTTATCAGCACATGGAACATTTCCCAAGAAAGATCACATGATAGGCCCCAAAACAAGTCTCAATACATTTTAAAAACTCAAAATTATATCAAGTATCTTTTCAGAACACAGCGAAATAAAACTAGAAATCAATTCCAGAAGGAACCTTCAAAATTATACAAATACATGGAAATTAAATAATTTACTCCTGAATGATATATGGGTTAACATGACATCAAGATGGAAATTTAAAAATTCCTTGAACTGAATGATAATAGTTACACAAACTATCAAAACCTCTGGGGTACAGCAAAAATGGTGCTAAGAGGAAATTTTATAGCATCAAAAGCCTACAACAAAAAGTTTGAAAGAGCACAAATGGACAATCTAAGGTGACACCTCAAGAAACTAGAGAAACAAGAAAAAATCAAACCCAAACCCAGAAGAAGAAAAGAAATAACAAAGATCAGAAGAGAACTAAATAAAGTTAGAAAAACAACAACAACAACAAAAATACAAAAGATAAATGAAACGAAAAACTGTTTTTTTGAAAAAATAAATGAAATTGATAGACCATTAGCAAGATTAACCAAGAAAAGAAGAAAGAAGATTTAAATAAGCTAAATTAGAAGTAAAATGGGTGCTATTACAACCAATATGACAGAAATACAAAAGATCACTCAAGGCTACTATGAACACCTTTACATGCACAAACTAGAAAAGCTATAGGAAATGGATAAATTCCTGGAAATATACACTACTACAGTGACAAGTGAAATCAAATGTCAGAATTTACCTCTTTATAATTCATCCATTTAACCAAATGCCCCTTGTACCTCAAAAATTATTGAAATAAAAATTTACATATATATATACACATACACACTCATGATTGATTTTCAGATCTTCCAACATTTAGTTACCGTCCTAAGACAAGTCACATTATCACTCTGAGTCTGTTTCTCATTTATAAATACATGTAATGATTTTATATTTGTGACATGTATATCTCCAAAGCATAATTATTTAATTAACTATGTGAATTTAGTCAAATTATGTAACCTGACTGAGCCTCAGTCGCCTCTTATGAAATATGAGCAGACAGAACCCTCTGGGACCAGAAGTCACTTCCTTTTTCAAAATTCTGAATCTATGTTTGAAATAGATCATATATTCAGATTTAGAAGGAGTGATGTCTTAAACAGATTACTTTTTAAATTTTTAAGAAATAAAATTGTTTCTAATGTTAAAAATAAACATTTAATGTTAGCATCTAATTAGTGTACTGAATATAATATACATGTATCTTCAAATACTTTATAGACTATAATATACAAGCATCTTCAAATACTTTTAGAAATAAATTAGAACTGAAGTGAAAATAGTCTATAGAAGTTTTATCACATTTCCTGAGCAAAATATATATTCAATATTAGCTCGATAGCAGTAATATACTTTCAAGATTTCCTTACCATCTTCAAGTCTATAATAATACACAATCAGAATATATTTAATAAATTCTGCAAAAGAAGGTAAGTGAAAAGAAATTATCTCTTTTTCATTTCAGGTCAGGTCAAAAGAATCTAGCCCTTCTATTTAAAAACAAAAATTATTACATTGGCCTAAATTATCCAAATTGGCTATTTTTTTCTTTAACATTTACCTTTGTTGCTTTCTTTATCAAATCCAGCCTTGATTAGCCCTATTATGATTACGGAGTTAATGTGCCTTTTACCAAAATTAACCTTATTGTAAAATAGACAATCCTCTTAACAGTATTTGCATATCTGTTTAGTATGAGAAGTTGTGAGTTGAAATGTTCATGACTTTTCAAAAAGCAACAAATTCATTATCTAAGCATTATAATTCACAGTATAATATATAAACATTAGCAACTGCCTAAGCTATTAAGAAAATACTCTGATTTGAATTTAATTTCTCTTTGTTTTCTTCATCACAATGCTTCTCTTTCCACAGTGGTTCTTATGCATGTAGTTTCTTTCCATAGGCAATAAAAGTGTTGTTATTTTTAGGGAAGTGATTATAAAATTTCCACAGTGGAATTCCATATATGGTTTCCCTCAAAGACTCCTTAAACCATTTTTTTTGGTTTATATTTTCAGGATGCAAAACAAGATAGAATCTAAAAATCATCCTGTTTTCTCCTTTTCTCTTTCCTAGTCCCATGGCAATTTGCTACACTTGTTTGCTAAAATGCTAAAAATTAATAAAAAGAAAAGATGGAAATAATTTCTCCCCACATAATATTATGGCTGCCACAGAAACATTAGCCACAGAGTTAAGTGACTCTGAAAATCCACCTACGGTAGCCTTCTTTTTGCTACAGTTGGACTGTTCTATGAAGCTTTACAGTGAGTTATTCAGTTTTCATTATTTTTATCCAAATGTATCATGATAAAAAAACATTTATCTCATACTTTCTTCTGATTGTAATCAGTATGATAAAAACATGAATGCGGCATACAAAGTGTGAGGCAAAGAATTTCAAACTATTTATTTAGTATGGTTTGAGATTCTAATGGAATCTCAATTTTTGTGACATGTATATCTCCAAAACATAATTATTTAATTAACTATGTGAATTTAGTCAAATTATGTAACCTGACTGAGCCTCAGTCCCCTCTTACGAAATATGAGCAGACAGAACCCTCTGGGACCGGAAGTCACTTCCTTTTTCAAAATTCTGAATCTTGGCTGTGTCTCCACCTTAGAAGTCAGGATATTAGCACAAAATGTATGAAATCTGATGCAAAAGTAAACCCAACTTTTATTTAGTGTATTTCAGTTTTGTAAACCACGATGAAATCTTCCCTCTCCCTGAGAACTCCTCTTCTGAGAATCATAAACTCGTGGGCATACAAGTGAGAGGAGCAGACACCTGGGGAAATGTGTTTGAATGCTAGAATTTAATACTTCAACGGGCTGCTAGTTCAGGTGTTTTTACAATTTAGTACCGATTTTCAACTTTCATTTGCCTCACTGCCTTAACTTTAAATCATGTGATTCTTTTTCTTACCCCCTCAGGCATTAGAGCTATCAATCAGCAAACTGAATTTTCCTTTGGATTTTTTCATTAGCGTTCTCCCAAAAGAATGGAGGAGCTCATGCCATTTTCCGCGTGTTGACCTTTCCAACATGGTGTCATCAGTCTCGCAACCTTTTCAGCTCCTGCAGCTTCAACTGCATTTGCTTTTTGCTGTCCACCATGAAAGCTACAGTTTGATTCTGGTATCATTCTGTATTTCTCCTCCTCCAAAAGCTTCAGCCTGAAATTATCCTAAACTCTCTTATATTTTCAGTACTATCTTTAGCTTACTCTTACTGAAATTATGTTTTATTTTTAAAAAGTCATAATTTTGTCAAGATTACAATGAATTTTTTCAAGTCAGATAGTTGGCATACCTTTTATGAATTCAGCCTCTCTAGTTTCCTGTTTCTCATATCTATTAACAAATTTTAAAATATTTACCTCTTTTTCTCTAAAAACATTGATTATATCAGTACCTCTTGATTTTCTGTTACGTATTACTCATTGATTTTTTTAAATATATAAAAGCTTAGGATTTAACATTTTCACCATCCCCGTCTTAGGCACAAAATCCTCCCCAAATAATAGTGCTGATTTCATTTTTATTAGATTATTATTCAGTGTTTGAAACAGCTTACTCCATTGAAGAATATTTATAGTTGGATGTGAAGGCGCTCTGGCTGCCATGTCTGTCACTCCAGCGATCACCAGGGTAGATTTACAATGACCTCGCTGGCTAGGCCGGTGTCTCCTTTTTCCCTCACCGATATCCATGCTCCCCTCCAGAAACTGGGACGCCCTCCCTCCTGAGCGATGCAGATCTTTCTTCTGCGTTCTGCTGCTAGAACCTCCAAACTCTCTAGGTCTGTCTGTAGAATACAGAGTAGTCCAGCTTCCAAGACTTCAGACAAGCAATGAGGTACTGTATATGGCAATCTGCCTTTCTTGGAAGGAAATATGTATTTATAGCCGATCCATGCAGAATATTATACTTTTCTTCTTCTGTCAAACTTTTCAAAGTAAATTGTATTGTTTTATGCATTTGCATTGTTTTCAATTTAATCTCAAATGCTCACCAATTTGAATACATTCTTTTTCAATATCTTCAAATATATTAGTTGTTCTATCATTTTAATCCTCTTTTACAAATGTTCTATCATTTGTAATCCTTTTTACGTATCTCTCACCATTGCTCCCACCGCGTAAGGTGTGATTATGGTCTTGGGATGTCCCTTCACCATCATGTTGGGATTTTCTAGACTTCCCCTGTGTAAAGCCTCCTTTTTCCTGGATCCCATGTCCCTTTTCCTAAGTTTATCAGAGAAAGAAATCTCCCACTAGCTTTCTGGAAAAGGGCTCATTTAAATCATATTCTTTGACAGCCTTTATGCCTGAAAATATCTTTTACTACCCTCATTTTTAGTTGATGTCTTAACTAGGTATTTAATTTAGTGTTCTCTCAGAATTTTAGAGCAATGTCCCACTGTCTTCTAGCTTCTAGTGTTGGCTGCCATTGCAGTTTGATGCTATTCTGTTTCTTGATCCTTTGTATGAAAACGATTTCTTTTTCCAGTTTGGAAATACGTAGACTTAAATATTTGTCCACAGTGTTCTGAAATTTCACAATGATGTGCCTTAGCATGTGTCTATTTTTATACATTTTACTGGGTAATCAATGGGCCATCTAATTGGAAAACTCATATCAGAATTATGAGAAATTCTTCTGCCGGGCGCGGTGGCTCACGCCTGTAATCCCAGCACTTTGGGAGGCCGAGGCAGGCGGATCACAAGGTCAGGAGTTCGAGACCACGGTGAAACCCCGTCTCTACTAAAAATACAAAAAAATTAGCCGGGCGCAGTGGCGGGCGCCTGTAGTCCCAGCTACTTGGGAGGCTGAGGCAGGAGAATGGCAGGAACCCGGGAGGCGGAGCTTGCAGTGAGCCGAGATCGCGCCACTGCACTCCAGCCAGGGGAACAGAGTGAGACTCCGTCTAAAAAAAAAAAAAAAAAGAAAAAGAGAAATTCTTGAATTAGTAATTTGATAATTTCTTCCTCTTCTTGGTCCTCCCTTTCTTACACTCATATTATTCAGTTATGAGGCCTCCTAGACTAATTTTTAAATTTTTTATCTTTTTATTTTCTCAGTCTCTTAAAAATTTTACTTTCTGGTAGATTTCTTCAACTTTATATTCCATCACTTCTGTACAGTTATTTAATTTTTGCTCTTGTATTTTTAATTGCCAAAAGCTATTTTTTCTGGTAATTCATTCATACAGTTTTCATTTTTGAATGCAGTATTTCTTGTCTCTCAATTTAAAAACAAAAATGTATTTTATCCAAGTTTCTGATTGCATGGCCTCTCTTTTCTGAAAGTTGTTTTTCTGCTTGACTACCTTAAGGCAAACTTTCAGGTCAGATTGTCTTCTTAATTTTCTGATGTTTCTTGACGGCCTGCTTGTATTTATAAACGTAGCACTAAAACAATGTATGGAAACTTCCTTTGTGTTGTGGGGTGGGGGTGCTGACTGAGTATGATTCTTTACTGTAGACAGACTTTTCCGATCCGTTTCTATGCAGAACCTCTGATTTTAGTTTTAGAGTTTTTCCACTTGGGCTGGTCAGTCCCTAGAGAAGTCTCAAAAATATACTATCATGGGGCTTAGTCTGGTATCTGTATGGGGGTTGAGGACTGAGAGCAAAACATTTAGTTTATAAACCTTGACTAAAATCCATCATTTTCAGTAAAGTGTCTCCGTGTCTCTGTGCTCAGCCGTGCTTAGTGTCTCTGTCTCACTCACTCCAGAGAATGAGGAACCCCTGGTGTTCTGCTGGCTCTAACAGAAGCAGTTGTTAGACTGGGAAGAGTGGAGAAGGAGGAACGGATTCCTGACAGCTTCTTGGTCTCCTAATACTGGTGATATTAGACCAATAATTGTGCTTTGGAGGAATCTGTGATATACATTGATTGCTTCTGAACTTTCTTAACCATTGACTAGAGTTCTGCTTTCTCGAGACTGCTTCCCTTATATGAGCATGAGAAAATCAAAGAGAAACAGAATTTAAAAATCTTTAGCAAACTAATGTTTTCACATCTCAAAACTGCCTACTGAGATCTAGAAAACTGGGATGACAAATTTAAATGTTAATAGAGACTCATGGAAGTAGCAGTTAACCACGAGTCAGCTGGTCATATAACTTTCTTCTTTCTTTAATTGCTTTAATAGAAGCAATTAATTGCAATTTCTTGAATTGCTTTAATACAAGTTGCACAGTAATATCTAAATTAAAAGTTTAAAAAAAAACTGGGGAAACTTTTTGAAACAAACGTGACTAACAAAGGATTAATTGCCTACACACATACACACACACACACACACACACACACACACAAAGAGAGAGACGTAAGAATTAATAAAGAAACAAAACAAACCACTCACTAAATGGGCAAGGGACATAGATAGGCAAGTTATCATATATATGTAAATCAAATTGAAGAATAAACATAAGAAAATAGATCTAATGTCCAGAAAAATCAAAAAGTTTAAAAGTATGACAATGCATTACTATTACATATTTATCAGTTGATGAGGTTTAAAAATAATTTTAATATCAGTATCAGAAAAGTTGTCACTTAACACATGTTTGATATGAAAATTGGCAAACATTTTCTGACAGGCAATTTAATGATAGAGATCACTAAACAATAAAAGGCAAAAAATGTCCATTTATAATAGGTAAAAATTTATAGAAAAGTTTTACTGAGATCTTTTCAGGTTACATATGTTCTACTCAATACAGAGGTTTCAACCTGTTTTCTCAATTATGTAAGATATTTATTCCAATCACAGTCAATAGTCATCTTACTTAATCTATAAAATTCTAGGTTTTTTCACTTCTTATAACTGAAAATTAAAGTTACATGGTAGCTAAAGTTACATGGTAATAAAATAAATTTTATTAACATTTTTATTTTCATTAAATAAGCAGGAAAGATTGCCACAATATTTAATGTAATTGATGGAGATATTTCTGAACTTTATACATGATTAATTAACTATTCCTCCAAAACTTAAAACTAGAATTCAAAATATAAATGTACATATATTCATAAAAAATATTATTTATCATACTTTTGCCTACTAAATAACTGAAGATACAGTTTCACATAAAACATTAAATTATTAAAACGTTTTAAAACTAGTAATAAACATTCATTACTTAATTACATTATATCAATTGCCTTTAGTAATCTATTTTATGTAATATTTTCAATCCTTAATTTAACTTTTTAATAATATTCCTTGAAAATTTCAATAATGTAATTGAGACATTACATGTTTGTTTGCTTTTATATGCTTGCTTTGTCCTGACAGAAAGTAAGTCTGATCTGGTTGATTGGTTTGACAACAAAAAGCAGCTTTAGGAAGTATGTTATATTGTAGATGTTTTTCCAAAATTGACCTAGTTAAATCTGAAGTTTCAAGATTGAAAAATATTTTAAGACACGCAATAAAAGTATTTTATTAAAAACACATACTGCTGATGTTTAGAAATTAATAACTTTTTAATTCTCCTAACACTTTCTGATTATGTTAATTTAAACACTGTCTTTAATTTTTTAAAGAATTTCATTATCAGTAATTTGATATATTTCAATAAAAAATTTTTTAATATTTTTTACAGAAAATGAGAGCGTGAATGATCCAAATGCTGTGTTTTCAGTTATTTGTTTTTAGCCAAGTTTAAGGAGAACCAAAATAAAGTTGTCGGCTATTAATTTATTAAAAAATACTTTTATAACAAACACTTCTTTATTTTGGACATAAAAAGTAAAAAGTTTGTAAATTCTCATTGATTTAAAAAATTCTTTTCCCATCCTTTAATTTACTTAAATATGATGTGTCCATGCTTGCATTTATAAACCACAACAAAATCAAAACAAAACAAAAACAGAAAAATTGATGTTGAACCTACAGTTTTAAAACCTATTCATTTGAAAATATATACATTGAAAAAGAATTTCCTTTTATTGCATTCCAAATAATTTTACTCTTCTTAAAATATTTATCAAAATGTCTAATATATTTATAATTAATAATCAATTGTGTACAAACATTAATTGAAACTAAAATTATTCAAAATTTATTTTCTAACTTTTTATTCTAAGATCATTTTAGACATTACAAATATTGCAAAAATAGTAAATACAAATCTTGTGTATCCTCTTAGCTTTCTTAATGTTAACCTAATACATAACCATAAATGCAATCATAAAAATCTAGAAATAAGCATTGATTTAACACTAAGCAACAGATATTATTTAAGTAGCTCCCTCTATCTGACTCATTCTTTTTCTGGTTTAGGATCTAAATCCTGATCATGCATTGCATTCAGTTAGCACATGTTCCTAGTTACCTCTAATTTGGGAGAGGTCCTCATTCTTTCTTTGTCTCCCATTATCTTTACACTGTTAAAGAACATAGGCGAGTTATTTTCTACACTTTTTCCTAATTGGGGTTTTTATAATATTTCTCCATGATTAAATTCAGGTTATGCATTTGGGGCAGGAATATAATAGAACTGATGCTGCATGCTTCTCAAAACATTGTATCCAGAGGCACATGATGTCAATATGTCTAATTATTGGTGTTTTATTTTAAAATGTTAATATGCGCATATTTTGATCTTTACAAGTACTTACATTTATGATGAAAAAATTAAAGATCAATTGAAATGTACAAGGGGTGGATATATAGTTTTTCAAAATTGTTTTAAAAAATGTTTTAAGATCATAATGTAGGCAAATATTTTTAGTTATTAATTTATAATGCAAAACAGAGACGATGGATGCAGAAAAGGGTGTGGTCAAGATAGTTTTAAAAAATATTTTAAAATATGTTTACATATTATAATTTATATTTATTTTCTATTTTTATTATTTTATATTTTACATATATTATCTTTATCAATAATTTAAAACATTAACTCCATTAACATCTTTAATAAACTATTTTTAAAGATTAACTTTTTACATGAATAAAACTACATGAATAGAACTACAAACCACTGCTCAGTGAAATAAAAGAGGACACAAACAAATGGAAGAACATACCATGCTCATGGATAGGAAGAATCAATATCGTGGAAATGGCCATAACTGCCCAAGGTAATTTATAGATTCAATGCCATCCCCATCAAGCTACCAATGAGTTTCTTCACAGAATTGAAAAAAAACTGCTTTAAAGTTCATATGGAACCAAAAAAGAGCCCGCATTGCCAAGACAATCCTAAGTCAAAAGAACAAAGCTGGAGGCATCACGCTACCTGACTTCAAACTATACTACAAGGCTACAGTAACCAAAACAGCATGATACTGGTACCAAAACAGAGTTATAGACCAATGGAACAGAACAGAGTCCTCAGAAATAATACCACACATCTACAGCCATCTGATATTTGACAAACCTGAGAAAAACAAGAAATGGGGAAAGGAGTCCCTATTTAATAAATGGTGCTAGGAAAATTGGCTAGCCATAAGTAGAAAGCTGAAATTGGATCCTTTCCTTACTCCTTATACAAAAATTAATTCAAGATGGATTAGAGACTTAAATGTTAGACCTAATACCATAAAAACCCTAGAAGAAAACCTAGGTAGTACCATTCAGGACATAGGCATGGGCAAGGACTTCATGTCTAAAACACCAAAAGCAACGGCAACAAAAGCCAAAATTGAAAAATGGGATCTAATTAAACTAAAGAGCTTCTGAACAGCAAAAGAAACTACCATCAGAGTGCACAGGCAATCTACAGAATGGGAGAAAATTTTTGCAATCTACTCATCTGACAAAGGGCTAATATCCAGAACCTACAAAGAACTCAATCAAATTTACAAGAAAAAAACAAACAACCCCATCAAAAAGTGGGCAAAGGATATGAACAGACATTTCTCAAAAGAGGACATTCATACAGCCAACAGACACATGAAAAAATGCTCATCATCACTGGCCATCAGAGAAATGCAAATCAAAACCACAATGAGATACCATCTCACACCAGTTAGAATGGCGATCATTAAAAAGTCAGGAAACAACAGGTGCTGGAGAGGATGTGGAGAAATAGGAACACTTTTACACTGTTGGTGGGATTGTAAACTAGTTCAACCATTATGGAAAACAGTATGGCGATTCCTCCAGGATCTAGAACTAGAAGTACCATATGACCCAGCCATCCCATTACTGGGTATATACCCAGAGGATTATAAATCATGCTTCTATAAAGATACATGCACACGTATGTTTATTGCAGCACTATTCACAATAGCAAAGACTTGGAATCAACCCAAATGTCCATCAGTGACAGACTGGATTAAGAAAATGTGGCACATATACACCATGGAATACTATGCAGCCATAAAAAAGGATGAGTTTGTGTCCTTTGTAGGGACATGGACGCAGCTGGAAACCATCATTCTCAGCAAACTATTGCAAGAACAGAAAACCAAACACCGCATGTTCTCACTCATAGGTGGGAACTGAACAATGAGATCACTTGGACTCGGGAAGGGGAACATCACATACCAGGGCCTATCATGGGGAGGGGGGAGGGAGGAGGGATTGCATTGGGAGTTATACCTGATGTAAATGACGAGTTGATGGGTGCTGACGAGTTGATGGGTGCAGCACACCAACATGGCACAAGTATACATATGTAACAAACCTGCACGTTATGCACATGTACCCTAGAACTTAAAGTATAATAATAATTTTTTTTAAAAACCCAAAAAAACCCAGAAATCTCAAAAAATAAAAAAAGAATGTTACATAGTTAACGGTAAAAGGAGGCCCACACTTATATTATATAATATGCCTCAATGGACTAGATACTGTAATAGACTTAACTAGAATTCAAATATTCTTATGTGGGCTTCACATACATTAGCTTACTTAGTTTTCTTATGAGGACACTGACAAGTAGGTAAGTAAATAATACTTACATTTATTCATCAAATAACCAGAGTTCAGAGAAGATAAGTGATTTTCTTCATTTCGTAGGCTACAAAGTGATAAGACTATAATTTTATCCTAGATCTTCAAATTAAAACATACCCACTGACATTTGAATAACATTTTTATCTGTATTCCTGAAACCTGGCTACGGTTTCATTTTATGAATGATGATTTTTGGAAGATTAGCTGAATATTCAATACTCACATTGATGTTAGTGGTCCTTTGTTTCTTTAACATAAAAGTTTTAAATGAAAACAGGAGATCATTATTTAATGCTTTTAAACATCATAAATAAATAAATGGAGTCCATTTTTGGACTTTCCATATTTAATATTTTTCTTTTGTTACTTCATTGTGCTATGAATGTACTCCCAGCATAAAATCCATAATATTTGGTTTAATTTATTTTTTGGTGACTCTATCAGCTCTTTGAGGGGAGGGGTTACTTCATATTAATCTCTTTTTCTTATCCTTTAGATTACTCTCTGGCGTGCATTATATGCTCAAAAGTTGTTAAGTACTTGAATGGATCCCTCGGACCTAACTACATTACATTATTACCAACAAAACATTAAAGGCTTAGTGATGTTCACTATGTCTAGTTAAATTTTAATTTCATAGTTTATTAAAAGAAAACCTAAAATGTGTGTTTCTTGAAAGATTTTCCTTGATTTACTATTGAAATTATTTAATTTATTATTGTATTTTATAATTATATCCTTATTTTGTGTTTTTAATTAGAACTTCTTGGGTAAAATCTTAACTGTTACAAATATTTTAAACATTGGAATTACATGAGAACATAATTCATTATAATGCAGATGTTAGAATACATCAGAAGTGAAATCATGGTTCAAATAGGCCAACTACAATTGAAAGTGAATTTACCCTACAAAGCACCCTTCAACACCAAATTTACAAAGGGATTACCTTGTAGCTCTGAGCACATTTAAGTGGATTCGCATGATATACTCTTTAGCTAATCGACAATTGAAATGCAGTTACAAATATAAGTCCTTGGAGATTGTAGTTTTGGAAACCCATTGCAAAATATAACCCTAACTTAGGTTGTTAAAAAAGCAATCCAGTGTAAGCTAACACATTTTTTTTTCCCAGTAAGGAAGGCTAGGAAAAGTAATATTATTGACCTAAAAGTAGTGTGTGTCCATGAGGCTAGAAAATAATTATTTTTTTTTTCAAAGATGTATTCAGGGAAACAGAGAAGAGATCAAATTTAAAACTCCTCTTAAATGGTTCATGGAACAGCATTAATAGGAAATCCAACGGGACTTATGCTAATCTACTTTCTTGGCTAAAACTGAGGATGTAAGCAAAGTGATTTCTATAATGGGTGGATAAAATACATTTTATTCTCTCAATGTTTTGTTGTTTTTTCTTATAGGGAATATCACTATAGGTGATATTACATAGGATTTTATTCAGCCCTCTTACTTTGTATTATCAGGTAGATATTAAGAAGCATGTATATGTTTACAGAGTCATAAGGAATTCAGTTTTGGACTCTGCCCCCCAAAAATACTAGGCTAGTTTTTGATGCACCCCTTTTTCTCTAGTGACACATCTTAGTGAAACACTTTTCCCTAGATCTAGTAGCAAAATAGAGTAAAACTATCTGGAATGAAGGTACCTATCCATACCTGCTTCAATTCAGTAGCCTCTCTTATTTTCCTGATACCAGCTTCAGCTTAAGTGAGATTCTTTTTATTCCTGCATCATGCTGTGCTGTGCTGTACCTCAGAATTTCAGCACGAGCTGTTCCCTCTGCCTGGAATGTCTTCACCAGTTTGCATATTTCATTCCCTTTTCCTTGCATATTTCATTCTTCAGGTCTCAGATGAAATGTCAGCTCCTCATTCATTTAGTTCACTCTATGTTACTTATTCTCACATTTTCATTAACTCTGTCAAATTTTTTTTAACATTTTCTTGATTACACCACATTTGCCACTGATTTAATTATTTGTGTTATTGTTTATTACTCTAATACAACTCCCTTCTGACCACCCAGGGACTAGCACTATATTTTGCACATAGTTGGGGGCTGACAAATATTTATATGGTTAAAGCACGTTTCTTAAGGTTTTTTTCTTTTTTTCCCCTCTTTTTCTTCTTTCTCCTCCTCTGCAAACTCCTCCTACTCCTTCTTTTGCAGCAATGTAGTTTCAAAGGTAGAATCAAATTATTATTTTAAAAAGTTTGTAGCCCAAAATGTTACATACTGGCTATGCCCAAGAAAGCTTGAGGTCTAGCTCACATTCCTACACTTAATACACATTACATTTAATATAATGAGAACTCTGATTATTATACACTTGAGATATAAAAGAACTTCAGATTAAAATGATGAATTATAATCAGTATACTGTTATACCTTCTATCTCCCATTTCATAATATGCTTCACATGAGCACATTACATTACAATTACCATTAATCTTCCCTGTTGTGAGGCACATGATACATAGTAGATGTTCAGTAAATATTTCTTGAATTGCATATGTTGATATATAAATTGTGGAATTTAAGGCTGGAGAGCAGACAAGTTTTCAGAAAAATGTCTAACCACAAGGATTGAAGCAAAAATCATTTCTGATTAACTTAGTTATTTGGAAAATGTATTTCCCCACTTGCAGTCTCAAAATATGTTTTAGAGCTTGTAATATGATCTTCAGTGATGTCTTAATTATGTTGGCTGAAAATAAAGTGCATTTGGAGAAAATGTAACGTGATGTCACCAGAAGCCAGTTTCCTCTATGGTTCAGGGAAAGATGTGTCAAGTCCCGTTGAATTGAGTCTGAAACACAGTTTTGACCACAGTTGCTGGGTCCCTGGGCAGGTTACTTAGCTTCTAAGCAAGAGTTTACTTGTTTTCAAAACGGAAATAACACCACACCTGGTATATCTGATTATATGGAAATAACCTCAAAATCCCAATAGCTTCTGGATGGTCTCCTGGAATATTAAGGCATCGTCAAGACCTACACACTAAAGGAAATATGGCAGTCTAAGGAGATAAATAATAGACAGCAACTTATGACAAATCATTTATTTTAAAACTAATTTTTCCCAAAATGGCCTTGAAATAAAGTTATAGCAGGTATTATTTCAAGTTTAAAATTTAAGTCTCCAAGTGAACCAATAAATATGTACTGCAATTATTTTTTAATATTTTGGGAGCACATATATGCCATTTCTAAGAAAGACAGAGGCCCCTTTTGTGTGTAATAGTAATAACTTTCATGATGGGAGTTTGAAACTCCCAATAAAAGGTCTCCATTCCCTCAAATATCTTTGACACTGACTACCATGAGTCTAATTCCCTAACATAGCCATGCATTGGAATTCCACTGTTTATATGCAAATTTCAAAGTGGTAAGGCTGAACTACATGAAACTGATGTGGTTTGAGCATGAAATTGATGGCCAAATACGGGCAATTTAATATGGTTCAACTTTTATATTTAATCTACAATCAGGCACTAATATCTATGTGAAATTATTTGCAATGGCATCACAAAGCAAACACCACACAAATAAATAAAAATTAGACAAAATAACTTGGTTCTGGATGAGTTATAAAGAAGTCAAGACCAAAGGCAAGATATTATAAGGAAAAAGGGAATCAAGAAAAGAGACTCTTAGGTTCTTCACAAATTTTCTTTGATTAGACCTTAGCTAGACATGGCATTCGTGGTAACATCCATCACATATTGATGAATTTATCTTTGAAAAATTGTGTAAGATAAAAAACTGCAGTTCGGGTGGCCGCGCGGTGGCTCACGCCTGCAATCCCAGCACTTCGGGAGGCCGAGGCAGGCGGATCACGGGGTCAGGAGATGGAGACCATCCTGGCTAACCCCCGGTGAAACCCCGTCTCTACTAAAAATACAAACATTACCTCAGCGTGGTGGCGGCGCCTGTGGTCCCAGGCCCGAGGCTGAGGCAGGAGAATGGCTGGACCTCAAGTGAGCCTGTAGGTGGAGCCAGCGGGGGTGATGGCTCACCACTCCAGCCTGGGCCAGAGGGAGACTGCTGCCTCAAAAAAAAATGCAGGTCAAGTAGTGGCTCACTTCTGTAATCCCAGCACTTGGGAGGCCGAGGCAGGTGGGATCTCCTCAAGGTTAAGAAATCTAGAGTATTCCACAATATGGCAGGAAACCCCGCTCTACTAAAATACAAAAATTACTCAGCTGGTAGGAGGCTTGTGGTCCCAGCTCCTCGGGAGGCTGAGGCAGGAGAATGGCGGGAACCCGGGGGGCGGAGCTTGCAGGGAGCCGAGATCGCGCGGCTCACTCCAGCCTGGGCCGCAGGGCCAGACTCCGTCTCAAAAACAAACAAAAAAAAAGAAGTGCTAACAGGACTATCATGCCTTCTCCAGCACTGGCATATAGCACACATACATAAAGCTGGGACTTGGGACTTAAAAAAATAATAATAATCTATAAACCTGACTCAGAAAGAAAATGTAATTTTTGCTAAAAAGAAAAAAATTATAGTATCTTCGACGATCATTAAAAATAGCAAGCTAGGCCGGGCGCGGTGGCTCAAGCCTGTAATCCCAGCACTTTGGGAGGCCGAGGCGGGTGGATCACGAGGTCAGGAGATCGAGACCATCCAGGCTAACATGGTGAAACCCCGTCTCTACTAAAAATACAAAAAAAACTAGCCGGGCGCGGTGGCGGGCGCCTGTAGTCCCAGCTACTCGGAGGCTGAGGCAGGAGAATGGCGTGAACCTGGGAGGCGGAGCTTGCAGGGAGCCGAGATCGCGCCACTGCACTCCAGCCTGGGTGACACAGCGCGAGACTCCGTCTCAAAAAAAAAATAGCAAGCTATAGGGATTCATATTATTATGAAAAAAATTTAGGTATATTGAAGGAAATATACCTAAATTTATGTATATTTAGGTATATTGAAGGATTGTGTGCATTGGTGTTCAATACACACAAAAACACATGCAACCACCTTAATATATATTATTTAAAACGTGGATGAAGGTACTGCTGGATCCCATTAACCTAACAACAAAATCAGAGCAAGCCACGTTCTGAATAGCCTGCCTCAAAACTTCCTGAAAGCGTTTCTATTTCAATTCGGCACATCAAGTCTGAAAAAAAAAAAAAAGAAAGAGAAAGCTTGTCATGGTTTTACTTTTCCTACCTGAGTTACCAGTACCATTCCCTTTCTTTCCACCCAGGCACAGGTCCATCTGTCCTGCGGCTGCTATATTTGATGGCTGGGGGATATACACATCTGCCCTGGGCAAACACAGCCAGTGTTTCCTCCACAAACACAGATTCCCATGACAGCCCAACAGAAAAGAGGGGGAAAAAAATGAGAAGCTGAGGATATTACATTTCTCTTAGACCTACCACCTGATTCTCATTTGACCCACTCTCTCAGTCTCGTAAGCCCACCTTCATCACTTTTTATTCACGTGGCTCTTTTACCAGCTGGGCATATGAAATTCTAAGCCTTTGTAGTTTTCCAAGTTACTGCACAATAATCTTAGCAAGACAAGAGAACATTTAAGAAGTCCTTTCCTTTCCATCTTTGTTTAGATTATTGGACTCCTTTGCAGAGGCTATCAACTCCAACTGTGTAAGGACACCTGTCTACCAGAACAGGCTTGAGATTACTAATTCATTTCACATGGGTCACCAAACAGCTATCAAATAGCAGTAGCTCTTGTTTATTACCAGCCTAGATCAGATTCAAACTGGAGACTCAAAGCTAAAAGGCTTAACCTCCAGCCCCTTAACCCTGGGTCACTCCCAATCTGTCTCTGGGGCATTTTTAATTAATGGCAGAGTGAAAAGGATTATAAATTCCAGAATTCCCATATACAATCCCTTTTGAATGCCCAACTCACTAACAGCCAAGAAGTCTTCCAATCCACACATATTTGTTCACATGATTATATCTATACAAACCAAATTAAGTGGAGACATGAGGAAGCAATCATCTTGAAAACTCAGGCTAAAATCAAAATACTTCAACTGAGGTTTGGGAATTTACCTTTTTAAGATTGGAAAAATGTGCCAGATGATGTCCCTGCATTAATTTTAACTTTGCATGTGCTAGTGCCAAAGGGCAAAAAAAAAAAAGAAAAAAAGAAAAAAAAGGTAGAAAATTCAGGTAATTATCCAGACCATTAAAACCTAGCCATCTAATACTGAGAGAAAAATATATATAAAGAGAGGGGAAAGCCTTAAGCAACCAGATTGAGATAATTCAGCAATTAGCCAAAATCCAACATTGCCTTATGGTATAAATATAGTTAATACTTTTGCAGAGTGGAAAAGCAGGATTGGGGGACATGAACTTTACAATTTTTCTATATTTTGGTTTTCTAATGGAATACCCCAAGGTAAAAGAAAGCTCTAGGACCATTAAATGTTCTTTTGGAGTCATGTGTTCTTTTGGTCACTTCTATATACTTACGACTTTGTTTTAAACTGATTGAGATTTGGTACTTCAGCAGCTGTACAGAATATAACTAATCCTTTTCTAAAGCTTCTCTAGAAATAAGTATCTGAATTAAGTCTACTAATATTTATTGTACCTTAATCACACAGGTAACCATGCCCTATGCCAGATCTTTCACAAGAGGTTACACTTCTAACATATTGAATCTTACGAAGCAATCTTCTGAAGGTAGTATTATTATCTCTGTTATATAGTGAAGAAACTGAGGCTTATTTGTAAGAATATCAATTATTTGGTGTATTAAAAAACATAATTATCTGTTACAGGTTGAATTTTGCCCCCACCAAAAAAAAAAAAAAAAAAAAAAGATATTTTGAAGTCTTAACCCTCAATACCTATGAATGGGATCCAATTTGGAAATAGGGCCGTTGCACGCTTAATCAAGTTAAGAGGACATCACTAGGGTGGATCTTAATCCAATTATCATGTGTGTCCTTATAAGAAGAGGGAAATTTGGACAAAGACACAGAGACACAGGAAGAACACCTTGTGGCAATGGAGGCTGAGAGTAGAGTGATACATCTGCAAGCCAAGGAATGCCAAGGTTTGTTGGCCATCAACGTGGGCTGAGAGAGCGGCACGGAATATATTCTCTCTCTGAGCCCTCAGAAGGAATTAACCTTGCCCACACCTTTACTTTGGACTTTTAGGTACAACAACGAAGAGAGAATACATTTATATTATTTTGAACCAACCTGTTGGTAGTACTTTGATATGACGGCCCTAGGAATCTAATATATCATCCAATGCAGAAGAAATAAAATAACAAAGTGGGGAGTTAATTTTACATATTAAGCAAGTTTAGACAATACTGGCATAAATGTCTTTTATGTTTCTTTAGGTAAATACAGCTAGAATATTTCCAGCAGGAAAATATAAAGTCTGGATTACAAAGGGGCCCTTACAAAGTTGTATCTTGAGTTCCATTCTGAACACTCTGACCATGTAATTACATTTTGCACGCACACCACACACACAGACAGACAAATCTCAATAAGTGAGACCTCATTGCCTATGGAGTGAATGCCTAGCTTCTCAGCCTGGCAGTATCTTTATGATTTATACTCTTAAACGATGTCTGATAATTAGATCTATGAATTTTCCTTCTTCCCCAGGCTCATCTTGTGCTGCTACTGTAAGAAACACACTACCCTCCAGCTAAACTGAATCCTGGCTATTTGCCCAAACAGGCGTTCTGCTTTCCCACTTGCTTTCTTTTACTCATGCTGTGCCCATTATATTAAAGTACGGCCCTTCTTCCCTCTCCTTCACCTCACTGTATTTGAATCTTTCCAGCTTTAAGACAATTTGATGAGCCATCTCCTGTACTCATCCTTTGCCAATTAGAGAGACTTGGGTTCAGTTATTCTCCTGTCCTGTACTTTGTGTGACTCTCCTGTGGCTTTTCCAGTTTTGTGCTTTGCCATATAGTCTATGTTTATCTTATCTCCATTACTGTATCAGAGTCTCTTGGAGCGGGACGTAACCCTACTTATCTTATACACCTTCCCTCTACCTCCAGCACCCAGTACAATGCCTTCCACAGAGTCGGTCCACTACAAATATTTGCTGAATTGATTTTAAGTTTGAATTAAACAGCACAGTATCTCTTGGGCTGAAAAACCACATTGCAGATGGCATGCTTGTATTGCTCAGTATTGCTGCACCAATGGAGCAAGGCGTATTGCTGCAAATTCTTCATCTAAATGATGGCAGCTACAGAGGGAAAGGTTTTCTAAAAAAAGATTATCCACAAACTAAAGCAACAAGAGAAACAGAAAACTGCTATAGAATTTTTTCCAGTTTATTCTATCCATCTAGTGGTAATTCATTTGTCTGGTAAGAATATCTGCTAGATTCCAGTGTTAGATTCAAAGTAAAGCTAATTTGCATTGGCATAGTGACTTAACTCACTAGTGTATTATTACTATGTAAGCAGGTGTACATGCGACTACAAATAAATGCTTGCTGATGGAATCCCAGCAGGGCTTCTGATGAGTTTTCATTTTGTTGAACCTTACCCAGGAAATTACTGTGTAAAAAGCTTTCTATTAGTTCTTTGCCTGAAATATCATTTAGCTACACCTGGCCAAATTCATGGCAATTATACTAACTATACAAGAAGACATTATAAAAATCTCATCAGTCGTTTATATTCATTTTCTCAAATTTATCACTGAGACTATAGAAATATACATACATATATGCATACTCAAATACCAAAAAAGCACACATTAAGAGAAACTTAGTATTTAAAAGTGAAGAAAGGAATATCAAAAGAGGAAAACAGAAGTTAATCTTTCCTCAATATGGTATCCACACTAAGAGTTATCAACTCCAAAATTCAAGTTACTGTTTACTAGTAGCCATAAAAATACGTACAAAATAAATTTATGCATCTTGATTGTAGCCCTAAACATGCTTAAATGAAAACAATATAAACTCTTTTGTTGTACTACAGGATACATGAAAAAGCTGACAATGAAAATTAGGACCTTTAGTGTCACAGCCTATGACCATATGTATCAGCTTTTTCCATAACAAGTTCTGTGATATGACCAAACCCATCATGTCTCCATAGCTGTGTAATAATGAATTTTGTTATATTTATTAAAATACATCAGTAGATCTGGAGTTTAAGAATATTTTAGTCAACAAATATTCACTGTGTGCCTCCTTTATAGGAGGTTTTTCTGTGATCGATTCTGTAAACAGAAAATGTAAGATAATCTCGCATTTCAACATTTTCACTCTATTTTGAAATGAGAAATAAGACAAATATTCACACGGAAGAATATGTAAGGTAATGTATATAATAATACATGTAACGTAATGTATGCCAAATGGCAGAACACTTGCTACAGACAATCAGTGTGTGCTGTAGAAGTCCATGGTGCAGTGAGATTGCGAATGGTAGAGTCAATGGTGGTGTGGAAGGGATCAGGAAAGTGTCACAGGGAGGGTGACCATGAATGCTAGTTTGAATGGAAGAGTTTCAATTTATAGCCATACTCCTGGTGTAATAATGTGACCTGCTTTCACTCTCAAAAGTGCTTTGACCTATGGGATAATCCTTTGTGCATTCTACCACAGGAGCTAATGAGCAAGTGTGGCCTTGAAATAAAGGTAGAATTCAAACAAGCAGAAGTGGATGTTTCTGGAAAACTAAGACAGGAAAAACGGTGTGTGCAAAGGGACAAAAGACCATGAAGCCTAGAAATCAATAAGGTGGATGACAGCAGCTTTTGTGCGACGAGGCCTTGTCTGTATTGTGAACTACAAAAAAAAAACATGCATTGGAGACTTAGCCTTCCAGATTCAGCTTTCTCCTGAGAAAACAATAGGGTTTTTCTTCAGAGTGTGCTTTACAGACCATTACTATAGCCTGAATTTATGACAGAAAGAAGAATCATTTGGGAATATGCAGTGATTCCACTCAATGTTAAGTCTCTCCTCCTGCCAAAGGTAACCAGATTTAACCAAAAGCAACGACAACAAAGATAGATCATTCCTAAATTTGAACTCCTATAATTGATGAATAATTTTCTAGTATAAGAATGTCCCAGATATTGCATGAGGCATAATGCAAAAGCACTTTTGTAGTGTCAGTATACTCCAATTACATTTCACGGGACATACACTAAAATTCTGCTGCTTGTCTGGAATTCAAATCTGACTGGCTATTCCATATTTTTTCTGGCAACATATTTCTGCCTCATCAGCCTTCAGGCGTTTCACTTAGTTACTTTTAGGGCTGACAAATCTCTCCAAGCCTTGACTCTAAACACCAGCTTCTTTAGCTTTCAAAGGTAATTGCTGGTTTGAATTTAGGTGTTAAGAGGGACTTGTACAGTTATTTATTGATGTTTTTCTGAATTTTTTTTTAGTTCCAAGTTCATTTATTATATGCTATGGATTAAAACTCAAATCTTAATTTCTAATTTGGATTGTCCTCTAAAGTAACTAAAAATAAAGGTATGACATAATCACATGAGTTCAACTGATGCTCATTTTTTGTCATTGGGCACTTCAAAAGTTGAGGCAAAATCTTCCACCAAATAAATCATGTAATGTTTCCCGAGCTCCTGAATTTCCTCAGTTCCCTGTCACAACGGTCCTGTGAGGTATTCCACAGAATGTAAGTGGACAAACAGGCTCAAGGAGCTTGGGAATGCACTTCAAAGTCCCCTAACGACTAATGGTGTTAACTTTTGTACCTAGAACCCATGATGGCAAATTTAGTCAATTTATTTACACTATAATAGAACTGTCTCCCAAACAGCAATACACATTCCTTATCATCACTTTCCAACGATTCTCAAAACCTCCTGATATGCAAGTGGAAATGAGTTGTCGCTTTCTGATTAACTATGTGAATATTCTTCTCATGTCTTTTCTCATTTGGTTAATAAATAATGAAAATGACAGTGACAATATTTTCACTTGTTGCAAGCACTGTGCTAAGCATATTAACATGTCGCATTTTACTTGATGTTATTAAAATGTCATTGAATGATTGTGTTCAATAATCAGGAATTCCTTAAGCCATTGGAAGTATGAAAAATGACAGCAGTTTACAATCTTCTGACACACGGATATAACCTTTTGACAGGTACTACAGGAGATAAACTTTTACATCTTCATGTTCTCTATTTGATGGACAGATGGTGCTAGATCAAGAAAACAGACTTTGAAGCCTGAAAAAGAACAGTTCTCAACAACAGGAAAAATGGCATTTATTCTCCATGAACACAAAGAAAATCAATATCAAAAAAACATTAAAATACTGAAGTATCAAGAATTTATGTTGGTGGTTACAGATATTTGTAAGAAATTATTTTAATGTTGGAGTTAATAGAAAGGAATCTTATAAATTCAATGAACAAATAGCCAAGAGCAGCTGATTCCAGAAATTGCTAAAAACTCACAATGATTCCAAAAATTGCTAAAAACTCACAACTTTGTTTTCAAAGTTTTCAAAGCTCTGATCCAACATCAGTTACTCTAGCCCTGAAAGTCTGTGACAACATCACAGGCACCTTTCTTGGCTTTGTTCCCTTCCTGCTGCCTGCCTATCTGTGGGGAGTGAGGGTATTTTCTCCCCATTCCAAGCAATTCTTTGGTTTCCCTGTATCCTTTGTGACCCACCACCCGATCCAAAAGACCCATTTCAAAGCTCCTCTTGGTTCCAGTCTTTAATCTGAATAGCTGGCCTTAATCAAATGCAACGGATTGTACAGGCAGTATGATGACCAATAAATTACCTCACTTGTCAGGCAGGGCTCACTTCACATATATGTAGCAACATAACAACGAAAATACAGGGGAGTAGCCTCCTTACTTTTAGGCCAACATAGTAATGCATTAGCCACACAACTGTCAGAGTATGTAAGCCAATTATATGCACATATAGTAACTGGAAAATAGTGTTCTTTCACTAGAGAATAAAAATAAGAAAGAATTCTGTTAAGATATTTTCTAGTATAGGTAGTGAAATCTGAGATTACTTACAAATGACATAAAAGGTAATGGCCTTTTTTCGATATATATTGTGAATCCTTAATAGGATGGCCCAAATAAATACAGGGAAAAGCATGGAACAAATAGAGAAAGCCAAACATAAATGATTCATCACTGAATTATTTTTGTTTGGAATTTCAAATTTTAAAATTTATGAAATAAAACAACTTTATAGAAAGTTAAATTTTAAATGAGAAATTTCTAAGCTGGAGCACATTGTTAGACATTATAGCAAAATTTGATTGGGAAGTGTAAAGACCCAAACAAAACCGATCATACAGAGGTAGAGGATTGCCAGAATGGAAAATACGTCTATGGTCTAACATTTGCAAATGATGCCATTCAGTTTCTCTTTGCCTGCCAGTCTCTCTTTGTATGAAATAGTTGCAATACTGGGATCTTCTATCCACTTCCAATAACTTGCTACTCTTACTTCCAAGTTCCATATCCTTGATAGGGATACACTCAAAGATATGCTATCCATTGGGAATATTGTTCAAAGAGATGCTATCTATCAGGAGTGTTGTTAAGAGGATTTCTGCACTGGTTTTGAACTGGATTAGACATCTTTTAAGTTTCTTTTAAGTTTCAGTGGCTTATAACTGTATGATGATTTTCTTCTTAATAATAGGTATTTTTGTCAAAGCATATTAAGACTGTGGCTATACAATACAGATTAGAAAATGAAGTGTTCTCGCTGCATAATAGCATTATCAAACTTTTTATGAATAATTAATTATGATCTTGATTTCAATTGTCCATGAAACATAAATTCTGTATTTCCAAAAGGGAGCATTTAGCCTCTATTTTGAACACCAACATTGTCAGGCCATTCCATGAGTATGTTAATTTCATTTCAGGACATATCTTCTTCATGAAACTCTTCTAGACACTCATCAGCTCCAGACTCAATGGTTTTTTGATCTATATGAGGCATGACAGCAGATGTGAATCTTGGTTTATAAACTCAAGCTTTTCATTTATAGTTATCATATTCTTTGTATGTATTTAAAATAAAGGCTAGCATAAAATTCCATCTTAGGCATTACTAAAATTTTCTCCCCAAGTACAAAACTTCTTGAGCCTCATATAGCAAAAATCACTGGCACCATCCTACCTCCTTCAGTGAGGACGCACCTTTCTACGTTGTTATCAGTACAAGACTCTTTATCCCTGCTGAACTCTTCTGATAATTCTGCTGCTTCTATGCTTAAGGTGTGAACTTTTGTTACAATGTTTGCAATCCCTATGTCTAGAGTTCTGCCTCCAATGACGCCACGTGCAGCTGTCTGAGGACTTGCCATCTCGCCTGGAGACTGTCACCAGTTGAACATGAATCTCTGCTACATGTGGGAAAAAGCTGACCATCAGCTTGTTTTTAGTTTACCAGAAGTCTCTCTTCCTGCTGTCTGCATTGTATTTTTCTCTGTTTGTTGCTGCTGGTGGTGGTGGTGGTGGTGGTGTTATTCCATCTCAGGCCTTTTCTGCCTAGTTACTTGCTTAAAGAAGAAAAAATAGAGATAGACCAAACGTAAACTAATAATTCAAGAAATAATTCTTCACTGATGCCATTAGGCCATTTACCTCTAATGAACACTTGTTATTTCCCTGAGAAGAATGTACTGTATCATTTGATCTAATCATCTTTTACCTCATGTTTCTCACTGCTATCTATGTAACTAATATGGGAAATATCTGTGCCAGGGTTTATGTGATAATAAATCAATCTTCGGTATTCAGCCTGTGAGGGTTGTGGGGAGGAAAATGTCTTAGTGGTTCCCGTTACACAGCATCTAGCACTTATGTCTGGTCTTCTCTAAAACTGTTAAACCAACAATATTTCCTTAATTTGATGAATAATTTCTGTGATGACAATCTGCTCCACTAAGCAGGATAAACAGAAAATAAAATGTTGGTCACTAACATTTTGTGTTTCTCATGTAGGACATAGCATTTCACCAGCAATCTTTACTTGCATTCATTTTGAATCATCTTTATTTGGTATGAAGCCCTACGCATAATGTAACAAAAAAAATTATCATTTATAACTTAAATTCAAAGTTCTGATCTTGAAGGAAAAGATAAATATTAGTGGTAAGAATAAATCTATATCCAGGAGTCTACTCAAAATTATCTAAACAATAAAATGACTGTAAAATGTTTTTCAAAAAATAATCATATGTTTTTGAAGTGCACTGGTATAAAAAAACTGAAGAACAATTTGAGATAATGCACAACAATCCACTGGGTTTGTGAGTGACTAGGCTGTGATGTTTTGGAGTCTGAATCTACTGATAACAACAGGGCATTTTTATCGTAATGAAGGATAGTAATGATGGCATGATATTCTCACTGATGACATGAATTTTGACAGTTACTGATAATTTATGTATTTTGTCCATATATAATATTTATAGAGTTGAATTTATCTTGTACAAATTTATTGGAGAGATATATATATAAAATATATATATTGCAATGGAGTCCTGCTCTGTGGACCAAGCTGGAGTGCAGTGGTATGATCTCAGCTCATTGCAACCTCTGTCTCCCAGGTTCAAGCGATTCTTCTGCTTCGGCATCTCAGGTAGCTGGGACCACAGGCACTGCCACCACACCCTGCTAATTTTTGTATTTTTAGTAGAGACGTGGTTTCACCATGTTGGCCAGGCTGGTCTTGAACTCCTGACCTCAGGTGATCCACCCACCTTGGCCTTGCTGGGAGTACAGGTGTGGGCCACCATGCCTGTTCCCCATTTCCTAATACATAACATGGAAAGAAAAAAAGGAGAAAGCATAGAGGAGATGATCTGGCTGAATCTGATCTGCTGTTTCAATCATTTAATCTTTTGGAGTTAAGTTGTTTAAATTTCATCATTAATCCAAACAATATCATAGACATGCAAAATAAATGATCAGCTACTATATAAACATCCATTGTATCTTATGTTGAGAAATATGTATTATACAGTATACAGTATATAACAGAAATGCATCCCAAATATACACAGTATATAAAATATTCTGGTTTGCAGATATATTTCTAAAATAAATGAGTATGAACAAGATACCGCCGAGGTACCATTGATGGAATATTCACATTGTTATTTTCTACCTAGTTTCAATATTGTACATGCACTGACTTCGTAGTCCTTTTCATCTCAAAACCATTAGGAAGACATTCAGGGGAAGAGGGTGAGAATAAAAACCAGATAATATTATTGGGTGTGAAAGTATCAGAAGGGACTGAAAAGATTGATAGGTTAGGTATGTTCAAACAGAAGAGTGGATACAGACACTGTAGTGGATCGTAGAATCAGGATTCGCTGTGAGGCCACCATTTACTTTTAGAAATTATCCGATTCTAAAGCTGAAAAGAACATCCAAGGTAATTTTGTCCATCCTTTCCTCTAGGTAATTTATTCAAAGCCCATAGTAACTCATGATAGAATTAGGCCCACAACTATTATTATACAAATTCTAAGGTTCTGTTTGAATTACAGGAGGGCCTTAATAATATATACCACTGCAATGAAGTATCTTGTGCATAATGGACACTTATGTGCATTAAATGTATGCATTTAATAATTAATTTTCTGGGAACTGTTCATAAAATGGAAGAAAAAAATTGTCATCATTTACTGAAAATGGTAGCATTTTATAGACACGATTTCAGATTAGTGAATGCCAAATTAAAATTTCTCTTTTCATTCTTATCTCTCCCAGTATTCATGGTCTCAGAACTTCATCTTTTCTATAAACTTAAGTAAGTACTTTTTTATTCTTGTCTCTTTTTTTTTTTTTCCATTTACTCAATTAGGAAAACAAGAGATAATTCAGATTCTTAAGGCGAACATTGTTTCACTTTCCTTTGTTCAAAACCACTTATACTGACACCTTTCAGAGTCTATTTCTCTTATTTAAGACTCCCCTGTGCTAGTTCTTTGTCTTTTATGAGGACATTTCCTGAGATTTACTCTGTACCGTGAAACAAAGCCTAAGCAGCTGTGTGTGTGCTCCAGCATCCAGCAATACCACACAGCCAGTGCTGTTGGTTTTCTTTTCCCTGCCAGGCTCTTGTTTATTTGTTGGTTTGTATTGGAATGGTCTGACGGGAACTAACGGGAGTCTTACCTGCAAGGCCTGAGTCCTCAATGTTCTCAGCATGAGCATAAGAAGCTGGGCTCTGCACGTCGCAAGGCCAGCAGCCTGCACAAGTCACCCCAGTTCCCATGGTGCAGCTCTGCAAATTTTAAATATTCCTGTCGGGTTGCATTTTCCACAACACTACCACGATACGTAGAATAGATCTGGACATGTCTGAGGTGAGGGAAATGAAAGCGATGACGAGGAATTAGGAACAGTCAGGTTCACTAGCTGCCTGGAAGAACCACCCTCAGAGAGATCAGAAATCTAAACACACACACGCACACGCACATACCACACCACACCACACACTCAATTAATAAGCCAGTCAGTCGTCCATGAAGATCCTTGTAAAGAAAATGAGGATTATTTTGTCAAAATAATCATCATGTTTTCTGAGGGCTGTCCTGCTAAAAATGTAGCTTCTCCAGAGAAACAGCTACATGCTCTCCCTAAATAGCTCCATTTGGCTTGCATCACTGTTTGTCCTTATCTTAACTGAATAAGAACTTTCTGATATATTTCTAAACGAAACCAATTTTTGGACTCAGTTGCAATGCACATTTCACAATCTCTTCCAGATGTGATTCTATAGAACTCTCTCTCACACTTACAAAATGGGCAAAGGGAATTTGGAGATGTCACACAGCAAATCACTTTTTCTGGCCCTTCTAGGATTGAAGAGGAGGGTGGTCCATATGACATTGAATATAGGTGAGTCACACGCTGGGCTTTGAAAAGAAAAGCATTCTCTTGAGCTGTGAATAGGAGCTCTGTATTCCCCTTTGAGGCTAACTGATACCCTGTGATGAAAAACACTGTATAAACCCAATAAGCTTTTGTTCACAGCACCAGCCAGTGTTGTTAAAGCCTTCTGTCCCAGCTCTGACAATGTTCCAGAAACCTGACCTGCCACAATAGGAAGGCCCTGAACGGAATAGCTAATTGAGCCAGATTGTGCAATTCCATTGTGATACCTAATAGACAAAAACAACAGATTTTTGTGGTTGGATTTTTATATTGATAATCAGAGTAGATAAATGGATGTGTTTGGACACACACACACACACACACGTTCACATACACATATACACTCTTACAGTCCCCACAATAATACTAGGCTCAGACTTCCATCTCAAAATGCAACGGCTCTTGAGAAGTTGTCATGCAATTGCAGCACAATTGATGAGAATGTTACGAATTAGCTCTGACTGCAATGTGTCCAACTTGCTCAAGATCCAGTCCTACTCAGTTTTAATCTTTATCAATACTTAGAGGTATTGTATCTCTAAGTTACAATAATTGTATAAAATTCTTGAAATGTACAATTCAATTAAGCACAATCAACAAGGAGAGCAAAACAACTGGATATACCATCTTGGAACAAGGATGTGAAGCTGCTTATTAAGATCAGAGAAAATACCTGTGGCAAAAAAAAAAAAATAGGTTTTATTAAACAGGCACTGTATAGGGAAATGGAAAATTTTGATAATTACTTAGAAAAATGTAAGGCAAATAAAAACTTACAAAGCAAATATGCAAATAAAACATATAAAAATAGCAATTTAATTCATTGCTATCTTCTAAAAAATTCCTTTAGCTATCACCCAGCCTAAAATGTTTCTCTTGAGCTTCACTGTTTAAATAGCTGTAGCAAAGAAAGTTTTGCAAAGTTTGAACCTCACTGACCACCTAGTTTATGGTTTTATAGCCAAAAATACCTGGGTTCAAATAATTATTCTACTTTTTAATCATATGTGGATCCGGTAAGTTACTTATCTGGTATGAGCCTTAATTTATGCATCAGATTCTTATAAATTTGTTTGGAAATATATTTATAATCTCATTTAATTTAAGTGCTTAGCCCAGTGCCTGGAGCATAGTTCATGATACATTGTGACTATTAAACTATTTTCATAGAATTCGGCTCTACTGTAGGGTGTAGAGTAGGATAAAGAACTCAAAAGATGTATCTTAATAAATTTTACCACTTTTAGTCATGTGATTTTTCATTCCAAGATTAATACAGTTTGAGTTTTTATCAATAAAAAAGTATACTATTTTGCTTTAACAAAGAAAACTGTAGCAGTAACTATGAGATGGATAGAAGGTAAGAGAGAAGATTTTCTCTTGCCTGAAGGTCTGAGTTGCCCCATGAAGCGAGAGTGACCGTCCTCTATGAGTCACTCAGGAGGCCAGACTCCTTCATTCTTTTTGCGCCTAGAGTGTTGTCTTCATTCACACTATGAAAAGAATGATCTTCTAGGCCGGGCCTGATCGCTCACACCTGAAATCCTAGCACTTTGGCAAGCCAAGGCAGTCAGATCACTTGAGTCAGGAGTTTGAGACCAGTCTGGCTAACATGGTGAAACCCCATCTCTACTAAAAATATAAAAATTAGCTGGGCATGGTGGCGTGTGCCTATAGTTCCAGCTACTCGAGAGGCTGAGCCAGGAGAATTGCTTGAACCCAGAGGCAGAGATTGCGGTGAGCCAAGATCAGGCCACGGCACTCTAGCCTAGGTGACAGAGTGAGACTCCACCTAAAAAAGAAGATAAATGAAGATCTCCATGTCTGTGCTGTAGCCAGTAATCAGGTAGGAAGAGGAAATAGAAGCAAATCACCTGGAAATTTTTCACTTTAGTTCTTCCAATCCATTAGCCGGATTACACAAGCACATATAGCCATAAGAGCCTCTGAAAAGTATTGTCACTGCCATGTACCTCACGAAAGCTCAGCAAGTCAAATTGCTAAAACAAAGGAGAGGGTAGATATGGAAAGACAATTGTGAATTTATTTCAGAAAATTTATGCATCAGTTATCCATTGCTGCATAACACACCGTCCCACAACTTAGTAGCCTAGAACAACAATCATTTATTTAGCTCGTGATTTTTTAAATTGGCAGTTTAGACTGGGCTCCACTGAATGGTGTTAGCTGGCTTTGGTGGGACTCGCTCCTGTGTCTGTGGTTAGCTGAAGTGTTGCAGAGGGGCAGGCTGGCTGTCAGCTGGAGTGCTCTGACTCTCCTCTTGTCCTCCAGCAGGCTATTCTTGGTCTCCTCGCCTGGTGGTTACGCAGAGTCTTTCACTTGTACAGTGTCACTTCTGCTACATTCTGTTGGCCAAAGCAAGCCACAAGGCCAGCAGTGATTTAAAAGGTGGACAATACATTATACTCCTTGATGGAAGAGCCAAAGGTCACATTGGCAGAGAATGTAGAGGAGAAGAACCTGTCCCAATTTGTGTAATCTATCACAGAGGATAATCAAATCAGGTTTGCTATTCATAAATTTACTACAGTAGAAATATGAGAGAGAGCACTCTTATTGTGAAATGTTATATTAATTAGAGACATATCAAGTTACTCAAGAATGGAGATGGATACAAATGTAAAGTCCCTAGGTCATACATAGTTATGAACAGGTGCACGCACCCTTGCATAACATTTAAATCTGAACTAGACCTTCTACAGTCTACACCTAAGTCATGTGTTAAGGGATAGCCGATCTCTGTTTTGGTGGTTATGGACTCTCCAGTGATCTGGAGGAAAGAAAAGAAAACATCTATATCATCTAATGATAATAGAAGTCCAATAAATATTACAAAGTAGTAGCAAAAAAAACTGACCTGCATATCAGAATAGCTGAATTTTAATTCAAGCTAGGCCTCACAATTTAGATGATATTTACGTTTGCTTGGAGCTCACTTTTCATTGTGCATTTTGTAAAGGATTTACTAAATTAAATATAATATTCCTTCCTGTTTTGCCTAGTGTTTCTGAATCACTAAGACTAGCAAAAAAAAAAAAAAAAAATGACTTGTCCTTTAAGGTGACTACAAAACTATTAATAAATGAATGAAAAAAGAAATACAAATGATCAGGGTACCTAGTGTGAAATATCAAGATATATGGAAATGTATATACCTATCTAAATTACGTACATTAGAACTGAAGTCCTAAAATATACCACATCTGTAAGTCAACTACAGAGACACTTTTTCTTCAGAGGAGACCAATGTTATTATTTGAAGTAATAATAAATCATTGATTTATGTATGGTAAATATCCCACAAAAATCATAATTAGAATTCAAATACATTTATACAATTTATTATATAAAAAGGTTTCAAGTGAATTTGTTTTTTAATAAACACACAATAATTGAGTTCTAGATATGACTGTCCTATATTTTCATAATTCCAGGATACATACACCTAGATAAGAATTTTTGTCCTCATACCATATGGCCTTAGAAATCCAACACTAAGTCATGTTTCTTCTGCAAAACAGACATGAGAATGACAACCAATTTTTCATTCAACGAGAAGTATTATGTAATCCACAAAGATGTGAGCAACACAACGTATGGCTACCTAAAACATATCTTCATACCTCCATAGCTAGCTACCGTTTAGGAAATGCCTCCAACTTTTAAAGAACCCTATCGATTGAACAGCCTAGTGGTTATTGAACAATGGCTGAAGAACAATAACCAGCAGCATAAGCGTGGCCTAGGAACTTATTCGAAATGCTGATTATCCCACCATACCCAGACAAACTGAGTCAGAAACCATTTTAAAGGATAACGGTAGTTTAACAAGCCCTGCGGGTGACACTGATGCATGCTAAGGTTTGAGAACACTACATTAGTGACTAGTACTTAGCAAGTCACCTAGGAAGTGTATTTGGAGACATCTGAATGGAATCCGCTCATCATGCTGCCATCTAATTATTACTATCTTCTGTTTTAAATCAACGAAAGTTGCCTCTGTTCTCTACACGAATGACGTGTTTGTGTACATTACGGCTCCTTGAAAAAATTAATGCAACTTTACCAGGAGGAATTGGACCATATGCTTAGTATCTAAAAGAAACCAAATAAATATTTGTAGACCTAATTTATTACCATTTCATACAAGACCCAAAGAAAATTATTTTTTTAAATGCTGTAAGAAGATAACTTCAATATTTCAATGGAAAGGGGATTCCAAGCAGTTCCATTGTTTTACAATCAGAAGGAACCATGTGGTTTAACAACTTCCTTTTTACGAAGAAAAAGTCGGAGCTCACAGGGGTCAGGTGATATTTTTAAGGTCCAATCAATTTGCAGTGACGGAATCTGGACAGGAATTTGGTTTCTAACTCAGAGTCTAGCATTCCCTTCTTCAAAATCCAGCTTTCCTGATGAAGTAGAGCTCCAGAGAAGTATTTCATTGTTTAAAATAATAACACAAAAACCAAATGAAAAAAAAAAAGGCTTTATGTGAATAGAACAATGGCAGAGGATGCAATTAGTTCATACAATATGGAAGAAATAAAATTTTAGATTTTCCAAAGACTTTTTCTTTCTTTTCTTTTTTTCTTTTTCTTTCTTTCTTTCTTTTTTTTTTTTTTTAACAAGAGATCAACTTTTTCATTTTAAATCTTAAATAAGACATGACACCCTGGAATGTGGAGGCTTTAACTAAAAGCTTTTTTTTTATTTCTTAAAAATCCTTTAAGCATAAAGAAATCAAACTCCTTACCTAGAAAAACTCTTTTTATAACATCAAAAGGAGATAAATCCACAAAAGAGAGAAAAAAAATAACTGTCAAAGGGGATTGTCATAGCAACCAGATAAGAACAAACTTGGCATAGAAAGCAACCTGATTATTGCTTCTTTTTAATCAAAATTACATATCATCAGGATCTGAAGCAAAACAATTGGAAAACCAGCAAAAGAATTTCAAAGTATATCACATGCGCATTAGTGATTATTAACTCTCTCAGCACCTTAGATGCAATTATTAGTTAATACAGAAATCATTTATTTTCATAAGATTTCCAGCCTCATTCCTTCCCTCTACTTCATATATTTAAAAATTAGTAAAGTGCTTTTCAAAAACATTTAAATTTATACTTTATGTTCCTATGAAAAGTCAGTTCGTACTGACTCTCAAGATTTTAAAACTGGTTTTATATAATATTCATATTTTACAGTTAGTGCCTTATGGATAATTAATACTGACTTACATAGCTTTCTGAAATGTTCATGTTTGCTTGGTTTCTAGAAAACAGTATGTTGTTTATGAATCTGAGTTTAGTCTCCTACTTGTAGTGACCTCTTTGTAACAAGACATAGAACAGACATCTGTGAGATAGACACTTATTTTCCCTTTTCTGCAGTGTCATATGTCTAGAGGAGTAGGCTGATGAAATGTAAGCTGCAGAGTACAATGACCCTAACAAAATAGCCTCAGCGAATTTCCGTGAGGCCAAGACATGTCAACCATATTTCTTGGGTTGGTAGATCATTGCTGCCCTCTTCAACTATGGTAAATTGTGAAAGATGTAGGTTATCCTAATGGCCCCTGGGAAGATGCTTAAAAATCTCTAAAATAAAATGCTACTGCTGCAAAAAAGAACACTAATTCTTCTAAGAAAAAATTAGATGAGTTTTCAATTCACAAAAATACTTGTGTATGTGCAAAATAAATTGTCATGAAGACACACCTCTAACCTCTTCATTTATTCCCATATCCACAACCAATTAGTTGTTCAAGAAAAATGAAAATTCTCAGTTTACCTCAATATCCAATTGAAAGCTGCTGCTATCAATGGGACATGGCTGTCAGAAGGCATGAACAGGGAATGTCAGAGCCAGAACAAAAGAGAATAAGCATTATCCTTTTCCTTAGTGGACACTCGACTGTGCCTTGGAATGAGCATGGAAAGTTCCTCCTCTGAATAAAGTAGCAGCTACATAGTGCTGATCAATCAGATGGTTGCATTAGTATATCTTACTTCTTGGGTTCTAACTGAACGTCTGAAAACCCGTGTCCCTACTAGAAAGAAGAAATGAGAAAGTAAACCTAAATGAACATTGATTGCATAAAAAATAAGAGTATTTAACAGATATGCTAAAAATTGTGTCTTAGGTCAGATTTTACAGAAGCAGAGTCTGAGGTGATATTCCTATGGAAATAATTTATTGCAAAGACTTTAGTATGCTTCATTCAATAGCTAATAGAATAAATAACAAAAATGATATCAAGAAGGACAGGCATCTGAATTTTAAAATGAGTTATGATTAGTATGCATGACAAAATAAGACCAAAAGAATAAGAAAGGTCAGTGAAGTTAAAATGCTCTAAGATATATGCATTGCACTCTGCATTGTAAAATTACTAACTTAGTAAATGGAATTATTTTTAAATATATTGAAAATATCTAAGATTATTAATTTATCTAACAGTTGAGAATGAATATTGTAAACTCTTGGATAACTGGTAAGAGGAAAGTAAAAGATTGAATAATATGTAGCCTCAGAGATTGTCTTAAGTTGGCATCTATAGAAGTAGCGCCTTAGTTGAGAATTCTGTGGAAGTGAGTGTTGAGGAAGTAACTGCAAGAAAACCTGTGAAGCATGAGGAAAGTGGGAAAGTACAGAGGAGAAAACAAAGCAAAGGTGTAGTTTCAGGAGTACCTTAGCTTCAAGGTGATTCCACCTGGTATTCTTGAGCATAATGATGACAGATTTATCCCAACTTTAAGTTAAGGGACTAGGTTTTTGTATGCTGCCATGTCAGCCAGTGATTGACCTAAGGTTAGCTAATGTCCCAGGCATTTTGATCCATGTAGATCCCAACTTGCAGAGAGCAATTCTGAGAAGCGTGTAGCTTCAAGCCATGAGAAACCTACATTCACAGCAGATAGGAGTTTGGCACACCTGCCCAGAAAAGGATAACTAAGAAGGGGAGCATCAGCATCTAATGCAGAAAGGATAATGAAATAATAGAAACATTTAATTAATCCAAAAAGAGCAAAAAATACAGTGAAAAAGTATATAGGTGGGACAAATAAGAAACAAAAAATAAGATTAAAACTCAAATTGTTCGTAATTATATTAAATATAAACAGATTAATTTTTCCAATTGTAATACAAAGATTATCAGACTGGATTAAAATATATATAAGCTGCTTATAAGAGACCTATCTTAAATATAAAGAAGATTAAAGAAAACTTAAAAGAATAGATAGTAAAATCCTAAGAAAATGCTTACCAATAAAAACATGGTGTAAGCTCTACTAATATGAGGAAAAGTCAACTTTAAGGAAAGAGAATTATGAGAGAAAATAATTTCTATATTCTGATAATGAATAATTCAAACAACCAGAAGTATATAAAAAGTTAATGACATAAGCTTGAAATTTACAAGGAAGAAGTTGACAGAACCAAAAACAGGAATAGGTAAATCCGTAATACTCCCATAATTGTAATGAAAAAAATTAACATGCATTGCTCAATAACTTTTAGAACATGCAGACAAAAATATCAATAAGGATATAGATCTGACAATCAAAATCAACTAACCTGTCTTTATTGACATATATATAATACTATATTCAACTCACAAAAGAATTCAACTGCTGTACAAATTCACAAACAGCATTTACCAAAATTGACATATGTTGGGTCCATAAGCAGAAGATAATCAAAAAATCTGAAAATTTTAGATGTGAAACAATAAACTTTTAAATAATCTTGTTTCAAAGAAGAAAGTAAAATAAAAGTCAGAAGGTATTTTAAACTGAATCATAAGAAAAAAATCAGACATATCAAATACTTTTGGGATATAGCAAAAACTGTGATTAAAATAAAAGGTATAACCTTAAATGTACAGGAAATCAGACATGGAAAAGTCAATGTTTTTAGTATCTATTCCAATAATTTCGAAAAGGAAAAGCTAACTAAACTCAAAGGAAGAAAGGAAGTATATAACACACAAACATAAAAGCAGATATTGATTAAATATAGAAACATACCATAGAGAATATAAAAATTAGTTATTTGTAAAGCTATATTACATTTATTATTGAGACCAATTAAGGGAATAAATGCAGAGGGAGAGAAGAAATCAAACTACCAAAATCAGAAATGAAAAGAAGACACAACAAATGAAATTACACATCTTAAAATCAGATATTTGAAACATTTTAATATCAATTAATTTACAAACTTAAAGTCAACAAATTCTTTTTTAAAATGTACTATACCAAGGAAACAGATAATTTGAATACTATATCTATTTTAAAAATTGATTCTAGTTAGAACCTTTCCACAAAGAGATCCTCAGAATGAGATGAATTTACTTGTGAATTCTACCAAATGTTTAAGGAAAAAATAACAAAAATCATATGTAATTCTTAAGCATTATTTTTTTATGACACCAGCATGGTATTTATCCTAATACTTGAAAATAATATAACAAAATAAAATTACATAACAATATTTATCATAAAAATAGATGCAAATATCCTAGAGAAAAACTGGCAAATCATACAAGTGAGGTTTGTGCGTTTGTGTGTGTGTTTTCTTCCTTAAATGTTGCTAGATACAAAAAGTCATTGTGTACAACCCAGCTATATCTCTCTGTAGTAGCAAACTAAATTACAAAACAAAATATAAAAATTATACTATTTAAATGGTACCAGAATTCACCAAATGTTTAGAAATAAATCTAACTAAAGTGTATGAGACTCCTTCCCAGAAAACACTAAACACTGCTGAGAAAAATTACAGAAGATTCCATTAAATGCTATTAAAGATAACCTAATAAAATGGGAAATTAAATATAATCTGCCCTCTAGATCCATGAGTTCTGCATTCACAGATTCAGCCAACCATGGATCAAAAATATTCAACAAATATAATAAAACCAACAAAAACGCCAGCCATAAAAATAATACAAATAGAAAACAACACAGTATAACAACTGTTTACACAGTATTCACATTGTATTAGGTATACAATACAGAGTATGCTAGAGATGATTTAAAGTGGACAGAAGGATTGCATAAGTTACAGGCAAGTTCTGTGCCATTTTATACAAGGAACTTGAGCATCTGTGGGGGTCATAGAACCAATCCCCCTCAAATGCTGAGGGATGACTAAAATGTTCTTGCTTTGGAACGAGTACTGAATAAATGTCAGTTTCCCCAAATTGACCTTTACTATATCAATGCAAAATTTCAGCAAGCTTTTTTCAAGAAATAAAACTAGAACATTAAGAGATGAGTTATATGCTATTTATATGTTGACTATATCTTGATTTATATCTTGATTAGATTTGTGACATTGTCCTTACTTTCTATGTATTTTGTTACTATTGTTTGTTGTGCAATTTATTAATCTTATAAGCCCATAATAAAATTATTATGCCTTTCAACTTCAACCAGTATTTTTCTTCTTTTTTGTTTTCTTTTTTTCTTTCTTTCTTTCTTTTTTTTTTTTTGTTTGTTTGTTTTCTTTTTTTAGACAGGGTCTCACTTTGTACTTTGTCACCCAGGCTGCAGTGCAGTGGTGCAAACATGGCTCACTGCAGCCTCAACCTCCTGGGCTCAACTGATCCTCCTGCCTAGCTGGGACTACAGGCATGTGCTGCCGCACCCTGCTAATTTTCATATTTTTTGTAGAGCCGAGATTTCACCATGTTGTTCAGGCTGAATCAATATTTCTCTAAATATTTATACACATCGTATTTAATGAATAAAAACAGAATCAAAATGTCCTAAGATATTTAAAAATTTATAACTTTTTGATAAAAATCCTCTTAAAGTCACAAATTTAATATATCAAATTGTCTGAAATGCTTTAGTCATCTTAAGGAAGAGAAAAAATATGTAAAATATTACACACTTTACGAACTCATTACTATACACTTGCATATAAACACTGCATTTAAACATAGAGAATTTAAATGTGTTCTTTATTGTCACTATATTTATACTTTTACTTTCTTGAGATTGCCTTTCTAGGATTATTATTGACACTTTTCTAGGATAATGTAATACATTATATTTATATCTGAATAGGATTGCTACAATCAGAAGAACCAAAAATATAAAATTGCAGAACAAACACTATTCAGGTTTTCATTAACAACTGATTTTATTTCCAGGTTTTGGTTCTAGAAATTTTCAAATCTAAAAAACAAATTAAATGTTAGTGTTAATGAACCCTTTTAAACTCTCTCTCTAAATTATTCAATATTTAGTGTTTTGCTGTATTTATGTTTCCCTTTGTGTGTATACAAGTGATGTGTAACTATTAAAAATAAATTGCAGACATTTTGAAACTTCATTCTTAAATTGTTCAATGTACATTTCCTAAGGACTTTTTTAATAACCATAAAATCATTATCATAACTAAGAAAATAAAAACAGTAAAATTATCTAATACAAGGTCCATAGTTAAATTTTACAATTGTTCTTAAATGCCTTATATATCTGTTGAGTTTTAAAATTTGCATTGTTTTTGTTGGTGGTGGTTTTCTATAATCTGGTATCCAATAAGGTTCACACAATGTATTTAATTATTCTTTTTTATCTATTTCTAGCTAGAAGAGGAATCTTTCCCTTTCGCTTATTTTTCATAACAGTAATTTATAGAGTCCAACCAGTAGTTTTACGGAATTTCACATATTCTGGATATTTTCTTATTGTCTCTTCATGATTATGCTCAGGCCAAATGTTTTCATTTTTTTCCCCACAAAAATTCTGCACAGTTAATGTTGTGTACTTCTTATTGTATACGCTAAGATGCAAGCAATCTTTGGAGATACTTTGAGATGATGTTAATGACCTGTTCTCCCACAAACATTCGCCTAATAGGTTTAGGATTCATTGATGATCATTGTCTCAACACTGCGATTTATGGAAGGTCTTGAAGTAATTTAAAGAAGAACTCATTAAAAGTAAAAACTATAGTCAGACAGTTAGAGATGTTTAAAAGTTTATCTAATGGAAGAAGTACATACACAATATATAATTCTCAGGGTTTATTTTATTGTTTATTTTGTTAATGTTGCTAAACATTTACATATGGCTTTTAATATAAACCAGTTTCTAGTCGTTCAAGATTTTAAAATAAAGATGTAAATGATCATCAAAATGCATAATGTCTAAGAATCACTTTCATTTCACTCAAAGCATATTAATAGATAACTGTTATAAATATATATTAATTTTGTATTCCTCTATGTAATTCGACTAAATTTAATGTTAGTTTCTAAGATTTAAAAAGCATTATACATAAATTGAGTAAACCAATTGTCTTTTGGGATTTTCATAATTAATGAATGATTATAGACATTATTTATTATGTCCTACCTTAAATTTAAGAAGCATTTTCTACACTTTACCTTAAATTCCTTTAATTATGGTTGAAATGAACAGGAACATTTACCTATGTACTTCAAATAGAGGAGCGTGAGCATGAGAATGATGTTTGTCACAAGCAAATAATTACTTTGAGGATTTACAAATACGTTCAATAGACCCAGAATTATTCAAAAATAGGAAATTAATAAAATGCCCATTTGGAAAACCTGATTTTGAGAAATAATCTGTCCTTCTCAGTGAAAATAGTTTGTGTAACATTATCAGTTAATATTTAATCTCAGGATTGGTAACAATAAATTAGTAAGTATAAAGGAAAGGTAGAAACCTTCTTCCTCTTTCCCTCTTCTTCTCTCCCCATCATTTTCTTCCTTACAGATTCCTAGTTAAGTGGTACATAATGGAAAATAAAATACTGGTCTTTCAATGAATGGTAACTAACACTTATCAAGTAGATATTATGCATCGATCATGGGGATAAGCCTTTTTATCAATTACAGAATCAGATTTAACATTCAGGAAAAGCTTATGTAGTAGACACTATTACTCCACCCATTTTATAAATAGAGAAACTAAGGACTACAGGATGTAGTCAATTTGTGTATTGCACCTACCTACTCATTCTTTCCTAAAAGAATCACAATTTTTGTCAGTTATTCAATAATCATGCATGAGTTCGTATTCTCGGAATCTTATCCAACACCAATTTATTTCAATAGAACTGATACCAGTAATTATATGAGACCCAACTCCCCAATTCTTCAGTCATGAAGAGAAGTTGTCTAATAAGCTTCTGGGAAAAAATTGTAATCATTAATATCAATGGACACAGAAAAAAATATTTTAGCTTCTTCCCCTGAATATGATTGTGTTTGGGTAATAACAGGATTACTTGCAGTATGAGCTACAGTTTGAAGATGAAACTGACTATGAGCATGATAGATTTGAGAGATAAAATAAATTCTGCATCTTTGATAAGATATGCATAAATGCTAGCCAGGGAATGAACCAGTCCTGAAAGTTGTGCTGCCTGTCCTTATTGTGTAATGAAGTTTAAGAAAGTTTGACTCAGGGTTACTTTGATACATGATCAAAAGTATTCTAATTAAAACAGAGATTGTATTAGTTGGAGTTCTCCAGAGGAAAATAGCCAAATATATACATTTCTGCCTATACATAATATATATTTATATAAATATATTTCTGTCTATATTATATGTAATATAGACAAAAATAGATTTTTGTTTAACAAGGAATTGGCTCATGTGATTATGGACGATGGTGCCTCCCAATATCTGCACGGAGATTCAGCAACCTAGAGACCCAGGAAATCTTATGGTTTAATTCTAGACTGAGTCCAAATGCCTGAGAACAATAGGAGCCAGTGTTGTATTTCTGCTCCAAAAGCTGGCAGACTCAAGACCAAGGAAGAGCTCATGTTTCCATTTGAGTCCAAAAGCAGAGCAAAAGTTAGTGTCCCAGTCTGAATCCATCAGACACCAATAATTCTCTCTTATTTGGAGGAGAATCAGCTTTTTGTTTTATTCAGGCCTTCAACTGACTGGATAACGCTGACCCACATTACAGAGGGCAGTTTCCTTTACTCAGTCTACCGACTTAAATGTTAATCTCATTCAAAGCACGCTCAGAAATAATAATGTCATGTTTGACCAAGTATTTGGTATCCCGTGACCCAGTCAACACATAAAATTAACCATCACAAGTCTACCCATTGTCAAATTAGCACATACATACTTTTTAAATATATGAAATCTTCACAAAAAGATAATGACAAGGTCATAGTCCTGCTTAATATGATATAACTCTCCAGTGTACAACCAAAAATGCATTAACCCCCCCTAGAAAAGTAAAGTTCTTCAATGATACCTACACTTCTCCTTGATATCTCATAACTTAAAAACTATATGTAACACTAAAAATACTTAAATACTATGTTATAAAGTCGATATATCTTATGTCACATGAAAAGTGAATAAAAGGAAAAATAAAACAGATATTTGCTTAATACGTATGCATATATTCACACACACATATGTACATATATGTACATATATATGCATATATACACACACACATTCATAACAAAATAAGGAGGATGTACTCATGACAACTATGGTCTTCATTTCTTTTTTTTTTTTTTTTTTTTTTTGAGACGGAGTCTCGCTCTGTCGCCCAGGCTGGAGTGCAGTGGCCAGATCTCAGCTCACTACAAGCTCCACCTCCCGGGTTCACGCCATTCTCCTGCCTCAGCCTCCCGAGTAGCTGGGACTACAGGCGCCTGCCACCACGCCCGGCTGGTTTTTTGTACTTTTTTAGTAGAGACGGGGTTTCACCGGGTTAGCCAGGATGGTCTCGATCTCCTGACCTCGTGATCCGCCCATCTCGGCCTCCCAAAGTGCTGGGATTACAGGCTTGAGCCACCGCGCCCGGCTGGTCTTCATTTCTTTAACTCGTTGTGTGATTATAGCTGCTATTTATATCTACCTTCTTCCAATGCCCATTCTGCATTATCTTTGTTTTCACCAAGCACTTCAGCTGGCCATGATTCTTAACCTAGTAGAGTAACTCAAACTTCTATAAAGGACACTAGCAGAACTGTCTAGATGGTTGTAGTTTCAATTGACCTTAATTATAGGACATGGTAATAGTAAGAGACACCTTAAGGGATGTCCTGTATTCCAGACATACATTTTCTTACCTCCATTGTGGAGTGCTAGTCCAATTTCTTTTTGGCAGTCAGGATCAATCAGCCCAGCCAGCACAGTAACTTCCTTTCCTGTCTGATAGTTCAGAGAAATAAGAACCGCAGAGTGACAGAGTGGCAGTCTTAACCGCCACTCATTAGCATATTTGAATCTTAATCAAATAATAAATTTCAGAAACCACAAAACAAATCCAGAAAACTCATCCTTAAAATTCTGTTCTAAGAAATAACAAGGATCAGAGCAGAAATAAAACAAAGACTAGAAAAAAAATAGAAAAAAATTGATGGAAGTTTTGTCTTTCCGAAAAAATAAAATTGGCAAAACTTTAGCTAGATCAATTAAAAAAAAGAGAAGGAGCCAAATAACAAAATTAAAACTGAAAGTGGGAACATTACCACCGATAGCAATGAAATACAAAAGATCCTAAGGGCCTTTTATGAACAGTTATTCCCAAATTGGATAACCTATAAAAAAGTATAAATTCCAAGAAACATACAACATACCAAGACTGAATCATGAAAGAATAGAAAAACTGTTCAGAATAATAATATAAGTAAGGAGATAGCTTCACTGGTGACTCCTACCAAACATTCAAAGAAAATTAATACCAATCTTTCTCAAATTCTTCCACAAAAAAATAAAAGGCACACTTGCAAACTCATTTTATGAGGCCAGCATTACAGCATATCAAAACTAGACAAGTAAGGACACTATAAGAAAAGAAAATTTTAGGCCAATATCCCTGATGAACATAGATGCAAAAATCCTCAATAGAATACTAGCAAGCTGAATTCAACAGCTCATTGAAAGGATTATACACTACAATCAAGAGGGATTTATTCCAGGATGCGAAGATAGTTCAATGTACACAAATTAATAAATGTGATACACATTAACTGAATGGACAAAAATTATATAATCATTTTAATAGATGCAGAAAAGCATTTGACAAAATTCAATGTTTTAATGATAAAAATCTTCACCCAGTTAAGTATGGAAGGGATGTACCTCAACATAATAAAGGGCATACATCACAAGTCCACAGCTAACATCATACTCGATGGGAAAAGTTGAAATATTTTTTCTCTAAGATGAGAAATAAGACAAGGATGCCCACTCCCATTGCTTCTACTCCACAAAACACTGGGAGTCCTAGCTAGAGCAATTAGGCAGGAAGAAGAAATAAAAGACATCCAAATTAAAAAAAAAAAAAAAAGAAGTAAAATTGTTTCAAGGTGACATGATCTTATATATAGAAAACTCTAAAGACTTCATTAAAAAATTGTTAGAATTTAGAAATTCAAATCAAAATGCAAAATCAGTTGTGTTCTTGTACGTTAACACACTATCTGAAATGGAAATTAAGAAGATAATACCATTTGTAATAGAATAAAAAAGCAAAATAAAATACATAGGAATAAATTTAATCAAAAAGGTAAAAGATTCGAAAACTGTAAAACACTGATGAAAGAAACTGATGACACACATAGAGACATATGCCACACAGGGACATTTTGTCAATGACAAGCCACACACGCAACAGTGGTTCCATGAGATTTTACAATACTCTTTTTTTACTGTAACTTTCTACAGTTAGACACATAAATATTTTCCATTGTGTTACAATTTCCCATAGTATTCAGTCTGGTAACATGCTGTACAAGTGTGTATCCTAGAAGCAACAGGCTACACCACATAACCTAGGTGTGTAGTAGACCATATATACTGTCTAGGTTTTTGTAAGTACACGCCATAATGGTCATACGACAATAAAATTGCCTAAGTATGCATTTCGCATAGGTGTCCTCATGATTAAGTGACACATGACTGTAAACAAAAACATATGCTGTGTTCATGGATCAAAATCAATATTGTCAAAATATCCACACTACCCTACTATCTGCCACACTACCCATGCTACCCCACCTACAGATTCAATGAAATGCCTATCAAAATTCCAAGGACATTTTTCACAGAAATTTTTAAAAATCTTACAATATGTACAGAACCACAAAAGACTGCAGATAGCTCAAGCCATCTTGAGAAAGAAGAACAAAGCTGGAGACAACACACTTCTTGATTTCCAATTATATTACAAAGTTGTGGTAATCAAAACAGCCTTATACTGGCATAAAAACAGACACAAAGGCCAGTGGAACACAACAGAAAGCCCAGAAAGAAACCCACATATATACAGTCAACTAATCTTGAACAAAGTTGCCAAGATAACAAAATGGAGAAGGATGGTGTGGTGTCTTCATTGAATGTGTTGGGGAAGCTGGATAACAACATGCAAAAAAAAAAGAAAGAAATTATATTTTTACCTTACACCATACATCAAAATCAACTCAAAATGAATTAAATATTTACATGTAAGACCTAAAACTTTTAAATTCCTGGAAAAAAACCTAGGGGAAATTCTCTATTACATTGGTCTTGTCAAGAATTTGTTTATACAGTACCAAAATCATAAGCAACAAGAGCTAAACTAAATGAATTGCACTACATCAAACAAAAGAAGTTATGCACAGCAAAGAAAACAAAATAAAAAGGCACCCCAAAGAATGAGGCAAAATATTTCAAACCATATATCCAAGGAAAAAAGAAGAGGAAATTAAAAAGATAATATCAGTTATAATAGAATCACAAAGCAAAATAAATCAATATCCAAAATATTTAAGAAACACATAGAACCCAATAGCAAGAAAACAAATAATCTGTCTTAAAAATAGACAAAATAACCTGAACAGGCATTTCTGAAAAGAAGACATGCAATGGCCAACAAGTATATGAAAATGTGCTGAATTTCATTAATCATCAGGAAAGCGTAAGTTAAGACTACCATGAGAATACCTCACACCCGTTAGGATGGCTTTCATTAAAAAATTCAAAAGATAACAAGGTCTTCAAGCTTGTGGAGAAAAGAGAATCCCTTATACATTATCGGTGGAATATAAATGTGCACCGTCTTTATGGCAAACAGTATGGAGGTTCCTCACAAAATAAAAAATAGAACTACCACATAATCCATCAGTCATAATTGTGGGCATATATCCAAAGGAAATAAAATCAGTATGCTGAAAAGATATTGTCACTTCCATGTCCATTGAAGTATTATTCACCATAGTGAACATACAGAAATAACCTAAGTGTCAATTGAAAGATAAACGGATCAAGAAAATGTGACATATGTGCACAATGGAACACTATTTAACCTTAGCCAAAGAAGGACATTCTGCCATTTGTAAAAACACGGATGAATCTGGAGGACAGCATGCTATGTAAAAGAAGCCAGACACAGAAAAACGAATACTGCATGGTCTCACTCATAGGTGGAATGTAAAAGACTGGAACTCATAGAAACAGAGGGCAGAGGGTGGCTACAAGGAGTTTAGGGATGGGGGAAACAGGCATAGTGGTCAAAGCGTACAAACCTGCAGGTCTAAGATGAATATGTTCTGGAGACATTCAGGAGGGTGACTACAGCTAATGAAAATATAGAATTGATATTTGCCAAGAGAGTGGATCTTAAGTATTCTTACCATACACACACATGCACACACACACACAGAAAGCTAACTATGTGAGGTGATGAAAACATGAATTGGCTTGATTGTGGTAATCATTTCACCATATATATGTACATCAAGACATCATATTGTATACCTTGAATATATACACTTTTTTTTGCCAATTATATATCAGTAAAACTAGCGGCAGGGAGAAAGACTTAAGGACCATAAGCCAATATCTAAAGCTATATAGAATCTACCTCTAAACCCAGCCACCTGCTCAGTACTCAGAACCTTCCTCCAAAAGCACACTAAACCAGTATCTGCTCCCCACCCAAACTAGTAATGATTTCAAAGATCTGCTTTCTCAGAACCACTCTCAGTGTCAAGATCTGGATTAATCAGGGTTCACCAGAGAAACAAAAACACGAAAATGTTTATTCATTTATTTATTTTATCTATTTATTATAATAAACCAGGTCATGTGATTATGGAGGCTGGCAAATCCCAATATCTGCAGAATGAGTCCGGACGCTGGAGATCCAGTAGAGCCCACAGTTTAGTTCTAGTTTGAATGCAAAGGCCTAGGAACCAGGAGAGCAAATTCCAAGCTGAAGGGTGGCAGTTTTGAGACCCAGGAAAAGCCAGTGTTTCCATTTGAGTCTGAAGACAAGAAAAAAGCTGATGTATCAGTTCAAAGGCAGACAGACAAAATAATTACCTCTCACCTTGGTCAGTTTCTGTTTGTTTGTTTTATTCAATTCTTCAACTGCTTGGATAAGGCCCACCAAATTATAAAGAGCAATCTGTTTGACTCATTCTACTCATTTAAATGTTAATGTCATCCAGAAACACCCTCATTGAAACACCCAGAATAAAGTCTAACTAAATATCTTGGCACTCTGTGGCCCAGCTGAATTAACACATAATATCATCACAGAGGTTAAGACAGTGAATAGTAGAGGCAGGATTTGAAACTAGGTGCTCTGAGTCAAGAACTTTGGTTTACAAACACTAGTAAATATTGATATATATACTTCCGAGAAAAAGGAAAGTTATAGCTTAGGTGAAGTATAAATAACCCTGAAAGGAGGCTCTGATACAAATGACCATCACCATGGGTTTTTCATTTCGCTTAAATTTCCCAACACTATCACAGACACCAAAGAAATTTCTTAAGACTTCTTCTTTTTTTTTTTTTTTTTTTTTTTTTGGTAAGCAGTTTCTTCTATTTGAAAGTTTGGAGGATGAAGTTAAAGTTTCTTCCAAAAGCTTCAGGTTTTCAGTGATTAGAATGTCCATAATAACAGATTAAGAATAAGAGTTTCGATGGAAGAATTTAATTTGGGGTTCTAGTGAGATACGCATATGGAAATATCCAACAGTGGCCAATCCACAATTCAATTGAAAGATTCGAACAAGGTACATAAACCTGTCATTGTGGGGTCTCCTTTTCCTTTATTTTATATATATATGCCATACCGAGATATATTTCAGATACCACACAATTCATCCATTTGAAGCACACAAGTCAATAGTTTTCAGTATATTCAGAGTTATGTCACGATCTCCATAGTCAACTTCAGACTATTTTCATTATCTGAAAAAGAAACCTGGGTCCCATAACAGGCATTTCCCCTCTCCACCCTACGTCCCAGGCATAGGGAACAACCAATCCACTCTGTCTTTAAAGATTTGGCCTACTATGGAGAGAAAATACCATGGAGATGGTATCCATAGTGAAAGAAGAGCTGTGAGGAGGGCCTCCGGGAAATACAGGGGAGCTTAACAGGTCTCTTACGAAAGATCTAAAGGGCAGGAAATGCACTCACTGTTTGGAGATGGAAACAGAAATGTGCCATTGAAGTGGGATCATCCTGTTTGCCCAAAGTGTATTAGAACAAGATATGCACAAATGTTTCTCACGCACCAAATGTGTCCCATGAATGAGATAGTTTGACTGAGGACCTCGAGTCTGCTCTAATCGGCCACTTAGGGAGCAGGTGAACCTACGACGACAAGGCCTAGAAGGAACCCCTGGGACTATGGAAGCAGTTGCAAGTAACCAATAGATATACACTCATTCTTCACCCGAGGTCAGGAGTTTGAGACCAGCCTGGCCAACATGGCAAAACCCTGTCTCTACTAAAAACACAAAAATTAGCCGGGTGTGGTGGCACAAGCCTGTAATCCCAGCTACTCGGGAGTCTGAGGCAGGATAATTGCTCGAACCTGGGAGGCAGAGGTTGCAGTGAGCTGATATTGTGCCATCGCACTCCAGCTTGGGTGACAAAGCAAGACTCCATCTCAAAACAAACAAACAAACAACAAAAAGAAGATATACATCCATTCTTGTTAAATGAACTACAGAAGAGAGCGCCCAGCAATAGACCTTTAAGGAATCCTCAGAAGTTCCTTGCCAAGAAAGTAGCAAACATAGTCCAGCCTCATGACCCATCTGTCTTTTCTTCTAACAGAGAGAACAATCAGAGCTTTCCAGCTTGGTGATAGCAAGAAGGGCCTGCTAGAGGGGACAGAGAGGAGGAGTGACTAAACAATCTCGACATATACCCAGGGGAAAAGACCTTCCTGGTACAATATGAGTGGCCATAAGATACTTTTACACAAGAGAAGTGTGCTTCTCTTACTTTTTCTCCAAGCTTCACAGATCCGAAAGGAGGTTTTGCTCACTGAAAGAGCAGTTTGGGCATATTCAGGCATCTCTACAACAATTTTCAAGGATACAATGTCATTCTGTCTAAATTTGCCCTTAGAAGATGCACACTTCACAGCGTCTCTTTGATGGTTTCCTTTTATTTCCCTGTAAGATGGTGATAAAACACATTCCTTAGATAATGATAGGAAGACAAAAATTGAGACATGCATGTAAATTGTTTTGCTCTTTATAAGTAAAAATTATGTTTTTGTTTTATTATTTTTGCCATTATTATCTTCTCAGTACTACTAGAAGAAGAACACTGTGGTGGTTAAAAATAGTCTCTTTAATCAAACTAACTAAGGTAGAATCCTGGCTCCATCTTTTAGTAACCATGGCATGGGGCAAGTAATTTTACCTCTGTTAGCCTCTTTTCTTTCATCCATAGAGTAAGAATGATAATACAGTATTTCTTGCAGAGTTTTGGTAAAAATTCAGTGAACTACAACAGAAAAAACATTCAGTAAATGTTAACCAGTTATTGAAATTTAGTATTCATAGAGGTTGCTGGCACCACGGCCGGGATTCTCCACTGTGGGTCCATGAAGCCTGGCTGGAGGGGCAAACAGAAAAAGCCACCAGCCAAGATCATGTGTAACTAGTGCCCTCTTGGGATCAAAGAAAAGAATCAAAATTACTGAGGAATTTGGAAAAGGAAGAGGCATGACGTGGGAAGACTAATCCCACAAGAGCTGTTTATCAAGGACTCCACTCGGGGACCAGGACGCTATGGCGGCATCCTGGTCAGTTGAATGAAGTTGAAAGTTATTTTTTGGTCTAAGAAAATAAATTGTCTGAATAGGGTCTCAATGTGGTTTTCACAAGGGTGGGGAAAGTTGATTTGGGTTGTATGAAGAAAAGAAAAGAAAACAACATTTACAACCACAAAAGAGAGTACGAAGTTTCCAAAGCTGGCAAGAGGAAACCAAGAATTTTGTATATAGCTCATAATTCAGTTTCATTCACATCCTCAATCCAGCAGAATCTATAACTGAGATCAAGTTCCTCTCTCTCTCTCTTCCTTTTAATTTACTACTGTTTTTCCCTTTAGATCCATTCATCTTTTATTCTAAACAGAATATCCATGATTGATTAGGTTACTACAGGGCACTTTCTGTTTAAGAGCTGATGGGAATTTTCAATGTACTAATAATTTGATATGATGTTCAAGTTATTTTATTCTTACTGCATTATTTTATTTAACCAAAGCTTAGAAAACTCTGTTGTAAATTTGTTTTAAAAGGAAAAGAAAAAATAAAAATATTTTCTCATTACTTTGCCTTTTCAGTGTCCACTATATTAAATTACTTTCTTCTAAATTGTATTGCATTTTCCCTGTAGGAACTGACTGCTGTCTAATGGATTTATGCAGTGTTTATATAAGATAAAGAACACTTCAGTAAAAAATTGATTCAATGTATGTACACTGTAATTGTAGTAATGTAACATGACAGGGTGAAGTTTTTTTTTTTAAGTCTGTTTTGTAAAGGCATTCTTGGAATTTTGAGACTTTTCCTGTTGCAAAATGGTCTTCTTTTGTGGCTTGATTGTACACAAAGCAAAGAAAGCATAGGAGAATATATGCCCCTCTCTCTCTTTCTCTTTCTATATAGATAGATACAGATATATATATGTATCTATATATTTAACATTGAAGAAATTACCAATTCCTTATTCAAAAATTACAATAAAATTACTATAACTAAACTATAGTAATTATACTATAGTTTAATGGTAAACTTACTATAACTAAACTATAACTAAAACATTTCACTTGAGATACTTCATGCTGATCATAAATGAGGAGCATGGATTTAGAAGCTAAAAATATATGGAGAAAGAACATTCAGGAGTACAGCACTTGTTGCCATGCATTCTGCAGGAACTGTAACTTCTCCTTCTCATCAGTGTCCACTAAGTTCACCTCTTTTTGCATGACATAATTAGCCAAATCAAATAGAAATACAACTTTGCAATCTTTTCGTATTAGGGCGCTACATTATTAATTAAATAAGTACCTAGAGCCCAATGGTGGATTATTGCTCCTGATCAATATATGTTATGGGATCATAATCTCTATTTTTAGGTCATGATTAATAATCTAAAAGTTGGAGGTTGAATTTCTTTAGCTATCCATTATGATTTGATTCTGAAGCTGTTATAAAAATTTTTATTTGGCCAGCCAGAGTTGTCATTAGGACTCGTCACCTCCACTCCTGGCCCTACTCCCATTTCGAGGCCTTAAAGGTCCATAGTCAAAGACACCAAAGGCAGCCCGTTTCTGCCACGACTGTGAAAGCCAGGAGCTTCCCTGCCGCACGTTTGCCTCCTGCTGTGAGCCAATTCACAATATTGTACTTTTCGTTCAATTACAACTCACGAAGCATCACTTTTATAAGAGCCCAACAACTTCGGCTAACTACTTCTCTGCACGAACATGACAACTTCTGTCTCATCCTTCCATTTCACCTTTCCCTTTCCGTAGTTGTAGGTTTTATAATTAGTCCTACATGTCCCTGCCTTGTCATTAGACTCTGAATCCACTTAGATAGTGACCATGTTATCCTTCACTCGACACACCAAATGCATAGTTAAGGTGAATTCTGCAGATAATGGCAGAGAGCCAACAGGCTGATGTGAGCAAATTTGAAATAGGAGCTTAAAACCTGATGAGATTTTTTTCTAAAAGGCTGCCATAAGAGCACAAAGAGACTTCGAACCTGAAAAAGAGTACACTAAAACTAGGAAGCAAAGTGTCAAAGAGAAATACTATAAACACAGGACATTGACCCAAGGCCACCTGACCTGTCAACATTTCTCATGTTCCTCCCTCTCTCTCCCCTTGGTGTGAACATTTGGCCCTCTACTGAACTCTTGTTAACCCAGCTGCTATGGTTTCAAAGTCTGTGTCTCCCCAAAGTTGGTACGTTGGAACCTAAGACCCAATGTGATAGAATTAGAAGGTGAGGCCTGGCTGGGCGCGGTGGCTCGCGCCTGTAATCCCAACACTTTGGGAGGCCAAGGCGGGTGAATCACTTGAGGTCAGGAGTTCGAGATCAGCCTGGCCAACATGGCGAAACCCCATCTCTAAAAAAAATACAAAAATTAGCTGGGCATGGTGGTGCACGCCTGTAATTCCAGCTGTTCGGGAGGCTGAGGCAGGAGAATTGCTCGAACCTGAGAGGCGGAGCTTGCAGTGAGCCAAGACAGCACCACTGCACTCCAGCCTGGGTGGCAGAGTAAAACTCTGTCTCAAAAAAAAAAAAAAAAAAAAAATAGGAAGTAGAGTCTTTAAGAGGTGATTAAGTCATGAAGTTTCCACCCTCATAAATAGCAACCACCTTAAAAAGGGCTGGAAGGAGCTAGCTGGGCCTCCTATGTGGTTCTACCTTCCACCATGTGAGGATACAATACTTGCCCTTTCTGCCACATGAGGATGTAGCAAGAAGGCCTTCACCAGACATCAGATGCCAACACTTTGACCTTAGACCTCGCAGCCTCCAGAACTGTAAGAAATAAATTTCTGTTGTTTACAAACTACCCAGTTTCGGGTATTTTGTTAAAGCAGCACGAACAGACTAAGACACCACTCCTTCCTATAAACCACTTTTTCTACATGCCTGTTATGTGCCAGCCACCGTCCACCAAATTTCAGACTGTCTACTTGATTTGTATCCTGTGGTGTGTGGGGTCTTTTTCCTAATAATTTCACTAAAAAATTCTACATACCTAATTTTCTAAGAAAAATATCTCAAAAGTAAACACATTGAGGAAAGTTCCTCCAAAACTTGCTATATATTTGTAAAGTTTAGGTGACCAAGTAAGAATTGGGATTAAAACAAGAAACTGACATGTTTTTTAGGTGAAGGAGGTAAAACTAGGAGCAAATGACACAGTCAAGGACGTAAAGCAGGAATGCTATAAGCCAAACATCAATATTAAAACAAACAAGGAGGAACTCTAGACCAGATGTGTAAACTGAATCAGAGCAGGGCCTGTGATGTGAGTAAATTTAGAAAATGAATGGTCTTTGGAATCTAATAACCACTGGTGTATATATGGAATTATAACCACCTGATAAGGTAGAGACCACATTACCTTGGGAATCTAATAACCTTGGGTGTATCCACATGATTGTGTCCACCTGACTGTATGCTTAAAATGACTGTTCTCCCAGGAGTTTCTGACACTCCCCAAATGGCATTTAATACACAGACATATCTTTTGCAATGTTCAGAAACTGATGATATTTATTACATGGAGAGACAGCAGATTCCTTGAAAGTGGAGACTGTCATTCATTTTTCTTTAAGAGGCAATGGAGCAAGATTGTTAACAGCAAGGGTTCAAACACTGGTGTGCTGACGCCATTCACTCTGGTCCCAAGACTACACTGATAAATATTAAAAATTTTTATGATCCCGTTATTAAACCTCTATTGATTGCTTGAAATCTGCTATGGTAGGAGTATCTAAACAATGTAAACAGCAAATACCACAAACACTTGTCTTAGAAAGCCCATTGACCAGCACAGTATTAGCCCAGGTGTTGGATAATCTGGGACCCAGCTAAACCACATGTTATGGGGAAATTCTGTAATTAATTATGAAGAAATTATTTAAGCCATCTGGGCCTCAGTTTCCTCAAATGAAAAATAATGGTAAAACCTGTTTCAGAGTGTCACTGGGGAAATACCCAAACTGAGTGTTCTGTTTCCTGCCAAGACCTTTTACTCACGTATTTCTACAAGTTTCTGCTCTTCCTTCAAAATACATTTATTTTCATTTGGAGCCAGTAATCTTTACCTAACTGATTACATTGACAATGACGGTATTTCAAATACGAACAACACTTTGAGGGGGTAACTCTCTAACAGTTAACCTTCAAATCATAGTCCATAACTATCTGTCTACACAGGACAAACTTAAATTTGGGTATCATAACATTGAAAAGGCTAATATAACATTTAGTTAGATAGCGATGCCTACAAAAAATAATTTCAGTGGCATAGAACATATTAAACACCACATTAGAACTAAATATACGGTTATATTTGAAATGAGATAAATATGAATGGAAATCTGAGTGCTGTCTTCGTGAAGCTTGGGAAAGTGGAAAGCTTGCGAGACTGGAATCAGAAGACTTCAGGTTTGGTTTTAGCTTACTACTATATATTCTGATTTGTGGATAAATCATTCAACTTTAACTTTTAGGCACGTATCTGAGGGCCAGAAATCCAAATATCTGTTATATTTACATGCAAGTTTATCTTGAAGACTGAATTAGATAATATCTTAATAATCATTTTATAAGATGTAAATTAATGTAAAAAAAAAAGATTTGTTATACCCTAGCAGTTAAACTACTACCAGTAATATGGTATCTTTTTATTTTTAAAAATGTCAGATTGTCCTAAGCTATTTGATATAATTTGAATGTTTGTCCCCTCCAAATCTCACGCTGGAATGTGGTTCCCAGTGTTGAAGGTGGGGCCTAGTGGGAGGTGTTGTATCATGGGGGCAGATGTCTTACAGATGGCTTAGCACCATCTGCTTGGTGAAAAGTGAGTTCTTGCTCTGTTAGTTCACATGAGAGTTGGCTGTGTAAAAGAAATCTGGCACCCTCTCCCATCTCTCTCTTGCTCTTCCTCTCACCACATGACATGATGGCTCCCCTCTGCCTTCTGCCATAATTGTAAGTTTCCTGAGGCCCTCACCAGAAGTACTGTGCTTCCTGTACAGCCTCCAAAACTGTGAGCCAAATAAACCTCTTTTCTTTATAAATTTCCCATTCTCAGGTATTCCTTCATACCAGCACAAGACAAACTCACACACCCTCTATAATGTACTGGTTTAGACAGATTTCTGACTAAAGGGATGGGGAAAGTAAAATGACCTTTAAGATTCTTCTTTGGTTTAAAACTGTGAAATTTTAAAATGCCTATTCTTTGAATTGCAAACTGGTAAAATATCAGAGGAAAGAGTATTGATTTATGAAAAATTGGGATGATATAAATAATTTGAGATTTCCAAGTAAATCACATAGTGTGTCAAAAGAATTAAGAGTAATTAATTTCTTAGGTTTTTCAGGAACCAAAGGCCTCAAAATCCCAATGGAAAAAATGTTTATATCCTCAGGGAACATCTTAAGTGGTGACAGTAGCTCTAATTAATTCTGAAATTCATCGTAATCTACTGGCCAAGGCACCCACAAGTGTTAAAGAGAAAGCTATTATAGGTAAATTAATAGTCCTACACTAGTAACAAAGCCACAGTTAGCATATTTAGATAAATATTCTTAAAAGGAAACCTGTTTCTTAACCTTTTATGAAATTATCTTTAATCGAATGATAACATTGCATAGTAGTTCAAAGCACATTATCACAGATTCTGGAGCCAGACTATTCAGGTTCGAATCACAGATCAGTCTCTTGCCAGATGTATAATTTTGGGCAATCTGTCTAATCTTTCTGTGCCTCAGTTTCCTTACCTATAGAATGAGAACAATACTAATACCTTTGTTATGGCCTTAGTGTTATAAAGATCAAATGAGTTCAATTACGCAAAGTACTTAGAACAACATATGGCATGTATTTTGTCATTGCTGCTGTAATGAGATGCTGATGCTACCTCCTCCTCTAGCATGCTCCCTATCCCTGCTCTTCAAAAAAGCACTCACAGAGTCACACATCTGTCTAACACTTTGTATTCCCTACTTTAATCCCTTTTATTGAGAGGAGTGCTTGACTCTATTAGCCTAAAATTAAGGCTTTTCTCACTACCTATACAATATATTCCATCAAATACTCTATTAAAAGTTTACACATTTGATATAATTTAACATTCACTAATACCTGTAATGTAAGCATATTACTGTCTCCATTACACAGAAGAAAAAAAGGAGACACAAACACTTTAAGTAACTTGCTTGTGGTCACCTGTGTAGTATGTGTAAGCTAAAACTTCAACCCAGATTTGATTATTGAACAACTCATACTCCTACGCTAAGCTGTGATGATGAAATCAGAACAGCAGTAGCCTGTAGGAGATAGAGAAAGGAGCAGGGCTGGTTGAAATTGGTAAGATGAAACTTACTGGGATGATAAAACATGGTCTGCATTGTGACGGGAGCAGTGGTTACATGACACATACATTTTTCAAAATTACCAAACTGTCCACTTAAGATTTGTGCACTTCTTTTTCCCACTTCTTTGTTAACTATGCACTTTAAATATGTGCATTTTGTTGTATATAAAATATATGCCTCCAAGCCTTTATGTTATTTATGTACTATGCTTCCTTACTCCCAAGAAACCTTAATAGTGACCCAAAGTAATTGTTCTCCTATTGTTTTATTATTGTGGTTACACCAACTTTGTGCTACACGTTTACTTACATTCTCAAGTTTTTTCAGTATTTATAGATCTTGCTTACAGCATGGTTTTCTCAATAGCATAGAACATAAGTTTTATTTCTTTTCTTCAGCAACTGCATCTAGCTATATATAAAGTCATCTAGAAAAGTGATATGTGGGCCAGCTGCAGTGGCTCTTGCCTGTAATCCCAACACTTTGGAAGGCTGAGGCGTGTGGATCACCTGAGGTCAAGAGTTTGAGGACAGCCTGGCCAGCATGGTGAAACCCCATCTCTACTAAAAATGCAAAAAATCAGCCAATTGTGGTGGTGCAGGCCTGTAATCCCAGCTACTTGGTAGGCTGAGACATGCGAATCGCTTGAAGCTAGGAGGCAGATGTTGCAGTGGGCTCAGATCATACCACTGCACTCCAGCCTGGGAGACAGAGCAAGGCCCTGTCTCAGAGAAAAAAAAAAAAAAAGATATGTGAGTATGTGAGGAAGGGGGAGAAACATCTCATATTTTTGGCATGCATCTTTCTATTCAAGTCTCTCTGTCCTTAACTGGTGAAAAAGGTGTTAAAGCCATTCAAGAGGCTGAGGCAGGACAATCACTGGAACCTGGGAGGTGGAGCCTGCAGTGAGTAGAGATTGAGCCACTGCGCTCCAGCCTGGGGACAGAGTGAGACTCTGTCTCTAAAAAATAAAATAAATTAAAATGCTAATGGCAAATAATTCTATGTTTTTATAGGACTAATACCATTAATTTGGGAATAAAATAATTTGCATTAATTTGTGAAGGACATTTTAATTTAATTTCTTCCTCATTGTGATAATAACTGAAAATGCAAAGCTCCCCTATACACACACGTACACAAACACACGCACTCAGGCATGCACACACAGACACACAGGAGAAGGGGTTGCTTCAAGAGGAGGATAACAATTTTTCATGTTGTCTCTCGTTTACTTACAAAATAATAATGTGGAGGAGCCCTGATTTTGAATGTTATCCTGTGTAAAGAATAAACACGTGGTCACTGGCCTTGTTGTTCAGAGAATGATCATCCTCAAGAAGCAGACGACCCTACAGCTTGAAAACAGAATGCAGCACTAGGTTGCACTTTAATGCACCTATAGCTTTCTATGTATGGTTTAGAAACTGGAGGGTAACAAAATAAGGGTGAGGGGTGTCTTTAGCAATTTCTTTAAACATATGTGTGAAGCTTTGTCCTTTCTGTGGAAGAACCTATGTTGCATTTAGGGAAAGGATTGTTGAATCTGGACGTATGTTTACTCTCTCTAGAATTTGGTATTTGTTGTTGGGAAAGGTGTGTGTGTGTGTGTGTGTGTCCCAGATGACTAGAAATAATAAAGAAGAATATACCAAACTCACATTGGCTGGGATGAATTAACAAGATCAAGACTTAGAATGCTAAATTTCATCCTAGACAGACTTATTAAAAAGGACCGCAGCCTGTTCCATGTACTTTAGAATTAATATCTTAGACTTTGGCTTATATAGTGCTGATGGCTATTTTGTCCTAGAGAGTTTGCAAGTGGAAGAAGAAGAACTACACCTAGAGTAAGAAAAGCCCATGCGAATTCCTCTAAAGATTATAGGGGTGAGTTGGATAATTATGTAGTAGAAGTTTGAAGAAAGGATACTGTCTGTGAAGTGGGGAGACCTTCGCAAAGCTAGGATCTAGAATGTATCTTAGGAGTGCTCACTGCGAAATGGTTTGGATACTCTTTCTCGGCCTAAGAGAAAATCTCATTTGGTGTGCAGTTGTCTTTAGTTTTTACAGGGCTTTTCCATTCAGCAACTTCCAATTCTTCCTTCAAGTCTCAAGTACCTACAGCCTTTCATGGTGATGAAACGCAGAGTAAGGGGAAGGACCATCAGGGGAAATGTTGGTCACTCTGCTTGTGCCCTTTTACTGGGGACATTCGGAAAAAGTTTCATAGTTAATAATTAGCAGAGAAGGTCACTATGGCTCATAATAAATGGCAAAATGTCTGGTAGAGCTCCACAGGAATAACAATAGACACAAGGCAAATCTAAAATGGGTATGCAAAAGTCTCCTTCTTCTAAACATGTTATAGTAAGATTGCCTTTTAAGGAGATGAGAAAGGTAAGATAGCTCTGAATAAGTAAATACAGTAAAAATACAATATTTATATTCTTAAGACTTTTTGTCTCTTTTTAAAAATCTCAAATCTCAAATGCGGTACTTTGATCTTTAAATGAAAAGATAAAAATATTCAAAGAGGCTTCTCTGCAGTAACTTAACGTCTTAGAATTGTCCTAGGTAAGGCACATTGGCCACCTGTGAAGGAATAGTTGTATATGTGGGATGTCCAAACAGAAACTGGGTTTTCATTGTTGTGCTTGTTGAAATATAAAGTGCCAGCATTGTGATGATTTTATTTTTAGTACATGTCATCTGAAAAGAAAATCACATTCTTTCGACCCACTGATGAATGAACATTTGAGCCATGCAAATGTATTTCCATTTGAACTTTTTATTTCTTTATTACTTCAAGTGACATCAGTTTCACTGCCCTCAATATAAAACACATACATTTCATTCAGAGGGAAAAAAAAATTCATATATGCAATGGCAATTCATATTGTAAAGGAACCAGTAAACCCCTAAAACCTTATTATCTTTATAAGAAACTTGATAATCTGCTGTGCACAGGGCATTAAACATCTCTGTTCTAAACTTGCTTATAATCTAGTTAGGGAGGCAAGAAAAAAAACCTGAGATAAATAATGACGCAAGGCAGCATATGCTAAATATATTCATTGACTTTTTTTTAACAACATCCTAAGTAAATTTCTTTCTCTCCTGCAGGGTATAAGGAAGCAGGCTGGGCATTATGAAAGATAAAAAAAGATTTTTTAAGGTAAAAACGGATCCTTTAAAAAATTTAGTTCATTGGGTAAGACATGGAGAATATGAATGCAAGGAGTGACTTAGAAGAGAATGAATATGAGGACTAGCTAAATCTAGTGAACTTCAGATTTTAAAGACAGAACACTGATTTTACTGTGCTTCCTTAAAATCCTTGTCATGTCATCATGCTAGAGAATCTTTCACATGTATTCTTGATATGGAGAACAAACCAAATGAATAATGCTATAACAATGATGGCTAACTTTTTTTTTTAGTATCACCTACACGCTAGGCACTGTCCTGCACTTGTCATTGCCTCTTTAGCTTTATTTCGCACAAGGACTACATGCTTTCTGCAATTGCAATGCTGCCTCTCTGAGGAGTGCCTTAATTGCTTCGGTGACACAAGACTCCAGAAGGACAGAAGAAAACGTACACAGCATGTTTCCTTCTCAAAGAATCTAAAAACTGCCCAGAGGATGGGAATGGTAAATGAAAAACTCATTTAAAAGAACTTGTCCTAAATTCCTTAAGAATATTGCAAAGCACAGTAGAGGTTAGAGGGATACAAGCTTTGGACTGGAGTAACCATGGAATACTTCAGGAGGAGACAGCAGATGAGTTGGTCTTTGAATGATGGGTAAGGCTGATGCATGGAGTCATAGGAATCATTTCAAGCATAGTATTAGGTTGGTGCAAAAGCATTTGTGGTTTTTGCCACTAAAAGTAACTGTGGGTTTTGCCATTCAAAGTAATTACAACATTAGGCCAAAGTTGTAAAGCCTTGAGATATGGGAAGGGAAGGGTCAAGAATGTTTAACAATTTTTATAAGAATTTTGAAGTCAGTCTTTAGTTTGAAACTACACATCTGCTATTCACCTTCTGCGTAACCTAACAAATATAATCCCTCCATTTCTTCATCTAGAACGTGGAAAAATACTGATGTAATAATGTTTTACAAAATTAAATGTAATATCCAATCACAGAGCCTGCCACTTGCAAGGGCTTTAAAAATAATAGTAATAAGTTGGTGAGTGAGTTTACTGCTAACAGTCAGGTACTGGCTGAGGAATGTCTATGGACATGGTTTACTGTATAACAATGTTCCTTCAAGAAAATGTTGAGTCTTGATGAGTTATCACACCCTATAATCCTGTGAGCTTTGTTTGTATTGATATGTATTCATTCTGTTTTGCAAAAATGTTACCATTTACAGCATAGGGCAACTTGAGCCAGTCAGTTTGCAAGGCTGGTAAAAATATGTCTCTCATTCTTAGGTGCTCAATGTTCTTTCCTCACATTGGGAAGCAACAGTTGTCTACTTTGGTTAGAATATAGAGCCCAGACATGCAAGGAAGTTATGAAAGATAAGGCTAAAAATGCAGTTTGAAAATAGATTTAAAGAACCTTATGCCAGAGTGACAAATTTTCAATATCACACTCATCTACTTGCTTGCTCATCTAGATCAATAAATATTTTCAACTTAGCCATCACCTCCTCTATGAAATCCTGATTCTTTTAAGTAAAACTAATCAGTTCCATTTTACGACATGGCTGAACTCTACAAACTCATTGCATTTTACCTTGTTTACATTGTTATATCCTCACCCTGGATGGTGAATTCTGTACATAGACTATATCTTAGTCATTGTATTTTCATCTGTTATGTTCATATGAAATCTGTCACACAATAGATTCTCAATAAATGCTCCTAAATTTCAGTTGTGCTACTCAACCTGTTTTATTGTTGAATCTCCTAATCATTTGTGGCTAAACTATTAAGATAGATTTTTCGCTTTTCCACAAATCTCAAAATTACACAGGCAGTTCTTGTTCAACATGTAAACTCAGCACACGTGTGCTTTTCCTGAGATTTCTATTGGGTTGGTCACTCCTGTAAAATTATGCCAAAAACATGTTTTTAATGTTATTAAACTCAGACAAAGAAAAGATCAGTAGTTAAGACCATAGTGGATGAGAGATTTCAACAAATTTCTGAAAGATTAAATGCAGCTGGACTAGTGGTGATGATAAAGAATCAGAAGTCCTTTCCTAGAATACAGGTTAAGAGAGCAATAGCAGTGGAGGGAGACACGTACCCTTGAGATGACCCTATAGAGAGAGGATTCAGCGATATCAGAGTGTCCCAAAGTTAGAGATGGGACTGAAAACATGAGAACAGTTGAAGGTCTCCATAGGAAGCAATTTCCTCTCATCTTCACTACTCCCATCTTTCAGATAATAGACACTCATCTGCTGGGCAAAAATTCTAGTGTTATTACCTAAATAAATTGAACGCACTTTCTGGACAAACTAGGAGAGTTTGAAACAAAGTCTTCTTTATCTCAGCATTTAGTTGTCACTCAAAATGATGTCTGGAATCTAATCAACTCACCCCAAAGCAATCTGACAGGGGCGGCCCTTATGTACAGAAACCCAGTCAACCTTGCCACTGAACTTCTTCTTAAATATAAATAAAAAAACAAGGATAACCAGATATTAAGGTATGCAACAAGATTCTGCAATAAACAGCCATACTTCACTCAGAAGAAACAATGGGGTGAGACTTCAGGCTTCCAGGACATAATACCTTCAAAGACTATGAAGCAATGTCTTCAAAATTGTAAGAGAAAATGTTTTTCAATCTAAAATTTTATATACAGGAAAGCTATCAGTATTGCATAAGACAGAGTGAAGACATTTTTACACTCTGGTTTCAGAAAATTTATCACGTTGCTTAAGAAATAAATAAAGATGCTTAGGCAGATCAAGATAGTAAAAAAGACCAGAGGAAATACAGGGGGAAAAAAGCAAGGAAGGAAACCCCTTACATGCTGTTTTTACCCTGCACTCCTCCAAATCCATCTTGTCTTCCCGACTCTAGGCCCTGACTGATATACCAAGTGGAGTGGACAGCCACCTTAGTCCCACCCAAGAGGCAGAGACATAACCTTCCATAAACTTCTTCACCAGCTCACCTCTACACCACCACCTGGAAGCTGAACACGCTTGGCTTCGGAAAAGGCCCTGCGAGTTCCAACTTATGTACCTATGCCGGTGCTTCAGGGAGGGTGGCTTCTGTGTGACTTTCCTACTCCCTTTTCCAGACCTTACTTCCCTAGTTCCTCCCAAAATTGTGTGAATTCTCATTTCTGTAAGGAATGACTGATTCCACATTCAATAATATTCCTAATGGATCTGCTTCTCTAATTCAAAGTGGATTGACACAGACCCTTTAGGAAGAATATATAAGCCAACCACATGATTTGCCTTTACAGTAAATATTATTTGCAGTCTCATGCTAAACTAGACATTGCTTACTGGTTTTCAGGTTTTAGAATAAACCTGTGGAAAAATCACGAGAGATTGAACTATAGTGTTACAATAGGCATAGATTTCAGTGTTTAGAGATAAAAACTGGGTGAAGAAGGTATAAAGAAGATTGGATCTACTGATGCCTTTGATTTCCAGGGTAAAGAATGAACCAAAGCATGCTTTATGAAGTTGCAGTATGGATTAATGAAGAAACCTGGAGGACAGGTACCTGGAATTATTTGGCAGGAGAAGAAAGCAGAGAAAGGAGGGTAGTGTCATTAAACTAAGTCTTTATTAATAACAAAAAAATAAATAGAAGAAACCCAAAACTGAGGAATCAGGAAATAGCAGCACAAAGCATATTATTTAGAGATGTAGCTTTGATTATTAAAAGACTAAATATAGAAATGGTTATCTCTAAAAGATCAATAATTAGCAGGTAAGGTTAGCTCCTTTGGGACAAAATCAGGACACAGGTGTTGGAAGGGATTGAAAAGACTTTTACATTTCCCCACACACCTTTCTGTGGGGATCGAATGGTGTATTATATGTGTATTAGTTTGATAGGGCTGCCATAACAAAATACCACAGACTTGGTGGCTTAAACAACAGGAATTTATTTTCTCACAGCTCTGGAGGCTGGAAGTCAAGGTCGAGGTGCTGGTGGGATTCATTCCTCCTGAAGCCTTTCTCCTTGGTTTGCAGATACATTCCTTCTTGCCATGTCTTCACATGGTCTTTCTTCCTTGCCTGCTCATTGCTACTTTTCCTTTTTTTTTTTTTTAATATATGGAGTCTCGTTCTGTCGCCCAGGCTAGAGTGTAATGGCGAGATCTTGGCTCACTGCAACCTCTGCCTCCTGGGTTCAAGTGATTCTCCTGCCTCAGCCTCCTGAGTAGCTGGGATTACAGGCACCCACCACCACGCCCAGCTTTTTGTATTTTTAGTAGAGACAGGATTTCACCGTGTTGGCCAGACTGGTCTCAAACTCCTGACCTCAAGTGACCCGCTCGCCTCGACCTCCAAATGTGCTGGGATTACAGACGTGAGCCAGCACGCCCGGCCCCCTTTTCCTCTTTTTACAAGGACACCAGTTCTGTCAGATCAGGGCTCCACCCTTATGATCTCATTTCACCTTAATTACCTTTTCAAAGGCTCCACCTACAAATATAGCCACATTGGAAGTTTGGGCTTCAACATACAGATTTCAGGAGGACACAGTTCAGTCCCTAATGATTCTGTGAGTAGAATTTATTTACAGTAACTAAATAATTTATTTTAATTTTAAAAATGTTTTAAAAAGTTGCCCCTGGAGTATAAGACTGGGTGTGTAGGTGAGACAATGAGCTTTCTCATTTCACCTAAAGCCTTTGTATACTATTTAATTCTTTTAATTGGGTATAAACATTTTAATATACCTAATAAATGAGCCATAAGGAGAGAAAGCTCATTAGCACTGTGATGGCCTCTCCTCATGTGAAACTTCCAAGGCAGCTCCTACTCTCATGGCCTCCCAACTACCACATGAGGGCCACTTATTTCTAAGCTCTAACAATAGCTAGCAAAACCTGTCTTCTGCTATTTTTTTTTATTACCTTTTTCTTTTTGTCAATTAGTTTGACAATTTGTTTTCTTTTTCCCCCTCTCTCTCTTAGTATTCTTATACTGTGGATTTTATATGGATATTCTAATGTTTCTCAAAACAGCATAAATTCCTTTAGTACTGGGACGCTACCAGAAAGAACTGGTATTCTTCATAGATTGTAGTGGTTTGCACTTAGGAGGTCTTCCTCAATAAGTAGCAAAATAAGGAAGAAATCAAGAGGGCAGAAATGACAACGCTAATGAAAATATTTGCATAGGATATAATCGCATTTTCCAATTTCTTTTCTGTGTGCTAAAGAAAGCATATACATAAAATGTACTATATTTCATGGCTGGACAACAGACCCTGTGGAGTGAGTAGAGGAGAATAATTTGTAAGGATTATCCAGAGAGACACATAATAATAAAGCTGAAGTGTGGAACCCAAAATCAGTCATTCAACACTCAGCTGATACAAATAAATAAGAAGCAGATGGGGAGTTAACTCAGAGAAGCAGGGTCAATATTGGTAAAATGCAAAATGAAATCAGCAATAAACTCTAGGGTCTAGTTAAGGCCTAAACAAATCTGCTGTACATTTAGCTCCTGGCCAGATGTTTCTGGAAGAAAAGGGAGGATTCTATGAGGCCTGAGGAGTGGCATAGAGAGATCAAAGACCTGAACCTTCCAGGCCTGGGGGAATTGCTCTGTTCCATTTGAGGGCCTATTTATAATGTAGAAATGTCAACTCCATGTTGTCAGGCTGAGCTGAATGTGTATTTGTAGTATTTGCATTCGAGGAATACTGACACTGTGGTCTTGGTTGATGTTCGTATCAATTTCATTTTAATCCTAAATTCATAGAAGGCAGAGATGAATGCATACTTTATTAAGGGGAGGCTTTATTTCAAATTTAAATATTTATAGTATTTGTCAGTTCAGTGCACATTGAAGACATTGATCTGACTTCAAAAGTCTAGCACAGAAACCGAACTGACAGCTGAGAACATGTTTATCCTTAACACAACACAGAGAATAATACTACACTGTCATTGTTTGGTCGTTTTGTGGGTATAAATGGCATTCATTGTATTTTAGTCCATTTCAAAACAATTATTGCAGCTTCAAGCTACCAATCAAATATTCAAGGTCACTTCTTAAAGTCTGCCATTTAATAGATATTTAACAAGATCGGTAATAGGAGCTGTGAGGAAAGAAGCTGCTGCCCTCAAAAATCTCATGATCTACAGAGTCAAGTTTCCCATATATTTTTAAATTATGTATTAATACCAAGAACACTGCAAGCTACCTTAGAAAACAATACAATACTAACCAACTGGTTATCTTGCCTCCATCACCATGCTGACTGTTACTGTGATTTAAGATGAATTCAGAAATAATGTATAAGAAACAGAAAGAAAAATCAAAAAAATTAAACCTTTTTCTTCAAATATACAATTCAAGTGGTACTGCTCTAGATCAAGCTTAAAGATGGTGCAAAATGTTTTCCTTTACATTCCTGAAAAAGAATTCTTTGTAGTTTGTCTTTCTCTCTCTCTCTCCCTCTCTCTCTCTCTCTCTCTCTCTCTCTCTGTGTGTGTGTGTGTGTGTGTGTGTGTGTGTGTGTGTGTGTGTTGGTTATTAGCTATCCATAAACTGGGTACATATTAGATAATGTGTTCAATGTAAACTAAACTAAACTTTTAAACAACCAGAACAAAACATGAGTGTCCTGAGTGTGACATATTAAAGTATTGCTATGCCAAAACATATTTGTATTCTAAGGCTCCAATACCCCCCAATTTTCTGTAGCCCTGGGGGTCCAAAAGATATGTTATTTTCTGAGTTTCACCCCTCAGCAGGCAGGCCCCTGGGCTTCCTAAAAACCCACTACGGAGTTGCTTCTCCAACTATCCTGCAGAGGGTGATGGCTCACCTGCAGTCCCAGTCCACTCCACAATGGAACCCCGCTTGTCTGGTTTTCTGCAGAGCCAGGACCTTCCTGGGGGAAGGGCTTTTAAAGGAATACCTTCCCCCTCCCTTAGGACCAAGGTTGTTGGATATTAGGTTTGTCAATTTATATAACTAGGGTCAACCGAGGTTCTCCGTGCATAAGGGTAAGTAAGCACTGTGATTGGGCAGCTGTACCTGCAAGTACATGTCAGCCATACACTGTGCCAGAAACATCCTACTTCATCTGGCCTTTCAGACCTTCATCTGGATCTCTGGTCATCACAGCAGACTCATCCTGCTTTGCTTTGTTCAAGTAATTTTATTTCAAAGTATTCACTGCCTTTTTCTGAAATCCTAGTCCATCTGAGAAGCTTTTTTTAAAAATTGCATCTTATTATAGAGAAAGAGTTGCAATCTTAAGCCCTTTCATCTCAGAAAACTCTTGTATTCCTATACAAATGTGACTCGCTTCACCACCACCAATTCCACACACACACACACACACACACACACACACACACACACACACGTTTCATATACCAGGAGGCTTCATCAGTGAAGGACTTGATGAAGTCACTGAAGATTTTTCAGAAAGATGCAATAGCTTAATTAAAATTAGAAAGTTAAAAATATTGACTTGGTTATAGATACTAAATTTTAAAGGAATTAATCATATGAATTGATTCCCCAAGAACCTGCTAAAAAGGTCGAATTTTAAATTTTGGGAGAGAAAAAAAGTCCATCAACTACCTTTAGTATTGTAATTCTCTTTACCCTATTTATTCAAGTAGACAAACTTAATTCATTGGGAGAACCCACTCCCGATGTTTAACGTGGCTTCTTTTCTATTTCCTAAGTGTTTCGGCTGGGTTGAGAAATAAAGGGAAAGAGCACAAGAGAGAGAAATTTAAAGCTGGGTGTCCGGGGGAGACATCACATGTTGGCAGGATCCGTGATGTTCCCCAAGCTGTAAAACCAGCAAGTTTTTATTAGCGATTTTCAAAAGGGGAGGGAGGGCACGAATAGGGTGTGGGTCACAGAGATCACATACTTCACAAGGTAATAAAATATCACAAAGCAAATGGAGGCAGGGCGAGATCACAGGACCACCGGATGAGGCGAAATTCAAATTGCTAATGAAGTTTCCGGCAGGCATTGTCGTTGATAACATCTTACCCGGAAACAGGGTTTGAGAGCAGACAACGTGTCTGACCAAAATTTATTAGGCGGGAATTTTCCTCCTCCTAATAAGCCTGGGAGCGCTACAGGAGACCGGGCTTATTTCATCCCTTTGGCTTCGACCATAAAAGGCGGGACGCATTAAGGGGGCTGTCTATAAGCCTACCTTCAGGGCGCATTCTCTTTCTCAGGGATGTTCCTTGCTGAGAAAAAGAATTCAGCGATGTTTCTCCTGTTTGCTTTTGAAAGAGGAGAAATATAGCTCTGTTCCGTCCAGCTCATCGGCAGCCAGTTCAAAGTTACCTCTCTTATTCCCTGAACATCGCTGTTATCCTGTTCTTTTTTAAGATGCCCAGATTTCACATGGTTCAAACACACATGCTCTACAAATAATTTGTGCAGTTGACACAATCGCAGGGCCCTGAGGCGATATTCATCCTCCTCAGTTTACAAAGAAGATGACGGGATTAAGAGATTAAAGATATGCATAGGAAATCACATGGATATTGATTGGGGAAGTGATAAGTGTCCATGAAATCCTCACAATTTATGTTCAGAGACTGCAGTAAATACAGGCATAAGAAATTATAAAAGTATTAATTTGGGGAACAAATAAATGTCCATGAAATCTTCACAATTTATGTTCTTCTGCCATGGCTTCAGCAGGTCCCTCCGTTCGGGGTCCCTGACTTCCCGCAACATTAATTGAAGATGCCCAGAAAAGCTTTCCAATCACAAATCTAACTGCTCTGAGAACTCCTTCCATGTTCTTCAGAAATGCTTTAATTTTATTCTGTTTTCTCATATTGCTCCCATGTCTTAAGCATAAGTGTGTCTCATGTTCTCCTTGGTACTTGCAGTAGATCAAAGACTACCACTAGGGCCTGCCCTTGAGAGGTGGCCTTCCACTGAGAGGTGGCACCTGATTCCACTTCCCTTGAATTTGGGATGACCTTAATTACTTGCTTGAACACTAAAATATGGCAGAATCGTTTTTCTGAGACTTTCAAGATTTGGTCGTAAGAATCTTCTGCCCATTTCTTAGAACGTTCACTCTGGGGGAAGCTAGCCACCCCATTAGGCAAGCTTGTCCAACGCATGGCCCAGGATGGCTTTGAATGTGGCCCAACACAATTTCATAAATTTTCTTAAAACATTCTGAGATTATTTTGCTTTTTTTTTTTTTTTTTTTTTTTTAGCTCATTGGCTATCGTTAGTGTTAGTGTATTTTAAGTGGCCCAATACAATTCTCCTTCCACTGTGGCCCAGGGAAGCCAAAAAATTGCAAAAGATTGGACACCCTTGCAGCATAGATTCCAACCTTCAGGAGATTGGCATGCTGTTAGGAAGCCTAAGCCTGCCAGGCAGAAGGAAGAATGTGGAACGAAAGATCACCAGCCAGGCCGGGCGCGGTGGCTCAGGCCTGTAATCTCAGCACTTTGGGAGGCCCAGGCGGGCGAATCACGAGGTCAGGAGATCCAGACCATCCTGGCTAACACGGTGAAACCCCGTCTCTACTAAAAATACAAAAAAATTAGCCGGGCGTGGTGGGGGGCACCTGTGGTCCCAGACACTTGGGAGTCTGAGGCAGGAGAATGGCGGGAACCCGGGAGGCAGAGCTTGCAATGAGCTGAGATCGCACCACTCACTCCAGCCTGGGCCACAGAGCAAGACTCTGTCAAAAAAAAGGAAGGAAGGAAGGAAGGGAGGGAGGGAGGGAGGGAAGGAAGGGAGGGAGGGAGGGAAGGAAGGAAGGAAGGATGGGTCGATCCCCAGCCAGCCCCAGCTCTCAGCCACTGGAGCCAGGAGTCAGACATGCACATAAAAACTACCTTGACCTCCAGCCCCAGGACATCCAACCTGGAGAAGGCCAAGGAGCCCAGCTGACAGCCAGAATCAAAGATTCATAATGTTGCCACAAATATCCAATTTGAATCGCTAATGTCTTTCTTTCCTGTAGCTTTAATAACAAATTATTCCAAACGAGGAAGCTTAACACAATAGAAATGTATTCTTTCACAGTTCTGGAGGCCTTAAGTTTGAAAGGAGTATCACTGAGATGAAATTAAGGTGTCAACACAGCCTCACTCTCTCCTTCTAGAGGCTGAAAAGGAGAATCCATTCTTTGCCTCTTTCGGATTTGGATGGCTACTAGCACTTCCTGGCATACAATCACATCATTCCAATTTCTGCCTCCATCTACACAGCAAATTCTTTTCAATGTGGGTCAGTATGTAATCTCCTTCCACACTTTTCTAAAAGGACCCACATAATTACATTTAGTGCCCATCCATATAATCCAGAATAATCTCCTCATCTAAAAATTCTTCTCTTAGTCACTTCTTTGGCCTTATAAATTAATACTTACAGATTCTAGAGATTGGGGCTTGATATATCTTGGGGACATTTTTCTATGTACCACTAAATACATTATATCCTTTATTCTTATTTACATCATCCATAACAAAAATTCTTAGACTTCCAATTCATTCTTCTTTTCTTATACTCTAATTGGTATAAGATTCTATATCTGTCCCCTCACTTTTGTTTTTTTTCCTCCTAACCTTCACAACATCTACCATCCTCCCTGCTACCTTCACACAAATCATTGTCAGTTTTCACCCTGTGTTTGGTCTTTGTTTTCAACATTCCATTTACCTTTTTGCTCTGATGCAAACACGACAGTCTATGAAGAACATTGTTTCTCTGCAGTCTTCTTAAGTGGTCACTGATTTTTCTCCCTTTCTCATGCCACTGGGAGTGGAAGTACATAGATATCTTTCTTGTTCTCCTTTGCCACTTTTAAATCATTTTTTCTCCTTCCCTAAAGTTCTTCTTGTTGAATCATCTTACCGTATCACCCACCACCATTCATACTGCTGACATGATAAACTTCAGTTTATTTTTTATTTATGTCTTTAATACTATTTTAGTCTTAAACCTTGGCATTTTCAACATATACAGATATGATCTTTTCAACACGTTGGCTTCTCAACCCCGTTAGTAAATGACCTTGTCTTCCACTTTTTCAGATATACACTTTAATAGTCATAACCTTAACTTTGTTGTTACTAATAAATACAACTTTTTCATAATCTCAATTGCATGAATTCCATTCTTTCACCATTATCCCTTCTTTTTTAAGTCATTCGATGACTTTGCTCTCACAATTCTCTCTTCTCCTCATCAGTTTTCTTTCTCTACTGGATCATCCATCATTATGCAAACATATAGTTAGTTCCCTCATCTTAAACAAACAAACATTCTCTTCCCTTACTTCTCACTCATAAAATTAAAATATTTCTGACATTATTGTGGTAAAAAAGACACTTAGTGTTCAATCAAATGGAAATATAAGATCTAGCCTTAACTTGACCAATTCTCCAAGACTATAATTATTGATAACAAATTCTACTACAAGTTTTTTCTGTATAATCATAGAGAAGCAAAAGGCTTAAAGAAAGAAAAAGATAATTTTTATGTATATGTACAATGCAGATTGGTGCTTAGAATATTATGTGTGATCTGTTATCTCATTCTTTCTACCCAGAACCTTTCATATAATGAACAACAACAACAACAACTGGTAGCGCATTGATTGTTCCAAATGTAAAGCAAATACTTTTCTTTTCTTTCATATATTTTCTTGGTGAAAGGGTAAAGGGGCCTTTAAGAAACAGGCATGTTGAAAAGCAACCCTTGAATATCAATGTAAATTACAACATTCCCATAAATTGTAACGTATCATTATCTTGCCCATTCTTTAAAGAAAGAAAAACAAGACTAATAATCATGCAGTTACATATTAGAATAGTTTCGGGTTTTTTCATTAGACTATTATGTTCATTTATTTATAAATCAAGATGTTTAGCACCAAGGTGACCCTTTCTGACCTTTTAGATGCCCTACTGTGAAAATTGCTTCTCATTATTGCTCAACTCTATTGTCGGTACGCTACTCCTGTCTATATCTTTGTATTGCCGTCTTTCTGTATTTGGATAATATAAATCTTGCCTCATTTCTTTACTTCCTTGAGTCAGTTGTTTTCTAGTCAGATGCCAAATAATTCCTCAGTATTTCTAATTGAATAGCAAATGGGAAGATGAAGTCTAATGTTCATTCCTTCCATAATAGTCTTCATCACAGAACAGAATATCATATGGACATTGGATGCTTCTTAATTCACAACTCTGGTCCATTAGTGCCAGGACTGAAATCTCTTTATATACATTAAATCTTTCTCCTTCAGTAATATGTGATGTTTAGCCAATCTGTCAAAGTATTTCTTTTATCACGTTTTCACTGTCTATTTTTGTACAAGATCTCATTGTCAAGCTGCATTTTATTGATGCAAAGAAATTTTATATGCAATTTCCATTCTATTAACTATTCCAAAGGATAATACATCTTCTAATGGTGCTGAACAGTAAACTACAGCCAGTTCTGAGCGGCTGTCTGATGTTTTGTTCAGCTGTCTTTTGACCCTTTCTGACATTTCAGCCATTTTTTGGAGGTGTTGAGGGGCTTTTACTATTTACCTAAGAAAATACTAAACTAGTTATAACTTGTTTGAATGAAGAAGTAGCTGATATGTTTCAAATTATTTGTTATAAACAATGATACTTTCAAATAAAATGTCAGTGGCTAATTCAAATGTGGTGAATGTGAAATATCTGTGCTTATTATCAAACTTGTTGTACATAAAAATGCTATAGATATTGTTAAAAAATAAAGTACACTGTTATTTAATACTAATGTCTTAGCTTCAAAACCAGAGTCCTGTGTTTTTAAATTAACACCTCAAAATGATACATAGATCTGTGTGGGCAAATTACTTACCCAGCCGGGTCTCTGTAGCTACATCATAGGGTTATTTTAAGGGAAAAATTGGTTAAGGTATATAAAGCTGTAAGCCTGGAACGCTGTAGGACCATCCAGTGACATTGTATTTATTATCAGTAACTTAAAATCTAGGACATGAAACCCTAACTCTGTCCTTCACAAGGGCAGTGTGAGCAGCATTTTAATGGCTCCTAGTATTATTCTTTGTGATTGTCCTTCCTATTAGACCAGTTTTTATGATGGTATTGATTCATCCTGGGATGAGTAGTATTGTTAGCATGAGCGTCTAGGCCACACGGGCTGTGACCATGCAATTGTCTTTGTCCAAAAGGGAATTTCTTGGTTTCTACTATAATTCCTTCCATATGCATTTCTGGTCAGATTTCTGAGGGAGAACGACTTGCATACAGATTGGGCCAACATTTTATATTATTTAAGGTAAATTTCTAATAGTACCATCTTATAATGCCTTAAATATATGTTTGATCACTCAAGTATTTTTTCCTTGAAAATAAAACTAAAACCTCAAATTGCATAACATTATAGTTTTCATCCAGGCAGTGCAAACATTTTATTGACTTTGGCTGCTGCCACGAAATAACTAAATGTAAATGTATATTACCTTTTTTTAAACAAAGGTAAGTTAAAGGTTAAATGAGCTTATTCCTAAATAAATAGGTTTTATAGTTTTAGATCTCAAATCATCTACCTAAATTTAGTTTAATAATTGCAAATACATCCAAGGTATATTTGAGAATTTGTTCTTTCTTTGTATTACTGCCAAAATTTCAGTTTGTAGTTTCTGACATCACTAACACCTAAAACAGTGTGACACATGGAGTTGGGATGTAGCTAGAAATAACAGAAGAAAATTAAATCACTTACACAGGCAATCCTGAGGTCCATTTACATTTGAAAAATAAAACCTGTTACCAGCACACTTCTGAAATCACTAAATGACCTTGCAGAGCTAAACCTTTTGAAAGAGAAAATGAATAAGAAGACGGGGAAAGAGAAAGCATAAGAGAAAAAGATGAGAGAATTTCCAGTGAATCAATAAACACAATAAGAGCCAAGAACAAAATGCACTTCGAAGAGCCATTTTGAGATTGAGATTAAGAAACTGCCTATAAACAAAAATGAGTTTTCCAAAGATTGAAAATATAAAACGTCTGATTTATTTCTTCACCATATCTAATATGTCTGGTGCTGTAAAGACAAAGCTTACAATCTAAAACAGAAATTTCATGTCTGAAAAGGAAGTTAACAACTAACTAGTTCAGACTCTTGAAAAATGAGAAATGTAATTATTAAAAATTGAAATCATTGCACAGGCTGTGAAGCTGTTGTTTATCAATTCTGTAAGATTCTCTCTCCATGGCTTCCCTCCTCCTAACTTTCAGTGTGGTCACCTATTCACAGCAATGGCACTGTGATGGTTAATACTGAGTGTCAACTTGACTGGACTGAAGGATACAAAGTATTGATCCTGGGTGTGTCTGCGAGGATGTTGCCAAAGGAGATTAATATTTGATTCAGTGGGCTGGGGAAGGCAGACCCACCCTTAATCTGGGTGGGCAAAATCGAATCAGCTGCTAACACATCTAGAAAATAAGAGGCAGAAAAATGTGAAAAGAGAGACTGGCCTGGCCTCCCAGCCTCCGTCTTTCTCCATGCTGGATGCTTCTTCCTGCCTTCGAACTTTGGACTCCAAGTTCTCCAGTTTTGGGACTCAGACTGGCTCTCCTTGCTTCTCAGCCTACACACAGCCTATTGTGGGACCTTGTGATCGTGTGAGTCAATACTTAATAAACTCCCCTTTATATATATACACACACATATATATTATATATACTTATATATAAATATATACTATTTACTTATTAAATATATACTTATGCATGTATTATATAAATTATATATTATATAAATTATATATATTTATTATATAGATATTTATTTATATATTTATTTCATATATATATTCCATTAGTTATGTCCCTCTAGAGAACCCTGACTAATACAGGCACATTGCCCTGAACAGAGTAATGATCCAGAAATGACCCATAGGTGACCAATCAGGTTCCTTTTTTGATCTTTCACTTTGAACATTGAGAAAAGAGAGGTTGCAATCTAAAGGAAAAAAAGGTGACTTGGAGCTATAAATAACTGTGAATCTCCAGCCATGGGAGAAAACCAACCTCCAGTAAAATGTTAAGGGCAGCACAATTTATTATTATTATATTTAGCCCTTGAGTCCTGCTATGTTTGAAGTCAGATCCAACTCTGGACGTGCAAGTGAGAAAATCCCTTATTTCTACTGTGATTTGTGCAAACTGATTTCCATCACTTGTAACCAAAAGCGATCTGCCTAATGTGTGTATCTGTACTATAATGTGTATCCTTCAGAAGTAAGGTGTGGCAGCATTTTTGTAGCTACTGCAGGGATGAAAAATATCTTTCTTTCCCATCGCTATGTTCATGGCTGAGGCCTCAAGAGATTAACAAGACAAAAGCATATAAATTTATTTAATATGGGTTATATATGACACAGGAGCCTTCAGAAAGGAAGACCCAATGAAATAGGTAAATTTGCATATTTTCGTCCTTAGGTTTGATGAAGAATGGAAAGTCATAGAGAAATATAATTGAAGGACAAAAGGATATGACCGAATGGTTATAAATTGAGGTAGGGGGGTAGAATTAGCAAGGCCCGTTTATTCAGATTCTTCTCTGTTTCCCAGTATTTTCAGAGATAGGGATGCCCCTCTCCTCTAGTTCTAGGGAAGGCACTTCTCAGATGAAAGTCTTATGACCTGCTTCAGAGGAGAAGGAAGACGGAAGGTGAGAGCGACCTTCCTGACCCTGCTGTTTTCTTAAATGCCAAGGTGCCATATTTTGGGGTAGTGTGACCTGAATTTCATAGCAGTAAATATAATTTTATCGTTATCTTTCTTTTGATTCATTTTATAATTGTATTGATCTACCTGGGATAAACATGTGCCCATCTAAGTCTATCCAGAGGCAGTCTCAGAACCTAAATCTCATGACGGCATTGTGCCTTCTCTGTAAATAGTCTCTTTTTTATATATCTTAGATTTAGAAATTTGTTCAGTATTCTTCCTAGTCAATCACAAAGCTAAAACAAAGAATTAAAATCCTTGCTATGTGCTAGGTTTTAGGGGATAGACAATTTATGTGGGTGTTTGGTTAATAATGTTAATAACAAACTTATTGTATTAGTTGATAATATCCACTTCAGAGATAGAATAACAGGATTAAACAAGTGAAAAAGTTGGAATTTAAACCTGAAGACGGGGGAATAGGATTTTCTAGCACTCATTCTATTATGTAAACATCCATTTGAAAAAACTATTCATGCCTGAAAATACTTTTACAAGAGTTACAGAATCCAGGTGAGATATTACAGTGCCTGAGTATAGCAGAGAAATAATAAAAGGTGCATGGAAGAGGGTAGCAAGGACAGGTTCACAACACCCACATTAACCCTTTGCCAAGCCTGAGCAGCACAACACAAGAAAAAAATACTCTACATGGGGAAGGACAGTGAACCAAGAACAGTTCTGTGATGAACACCAGCTGTGCAACCTCGTGCCAAGCCAGCTTCCACAGCCTCAGGCTCCAGGCTAGCCATCATAGACTAAGGCTTCAGGCCTTCCCGAGGCTTTAGGCCCACCCCAGTCCACGGCCAGTTCCAGTGGACTGCAGCTCCACAGTGTCATCCAAAGTACTTAGCCAGTAACTGTGGACCCAGGCCTTCAAGCCAGCATCCAGGCTCCAATAGATCCAGGCTCCAGGCCCAACCCAATAGACTCTGGTGCTGTACTTGCCCCCATATTTCCAGTTTTATGGACTGAAGCTCTGTGTCTGCGTCAGTAGCAGGCCATCCCCAGTAGACTCAAATTGCGGGCCTTTCCCCATAGACTGAGGTACCATGTCCATCTCTATATGAGTTCTGCCCCCATAGACTCAAGCTCACAGGCCCAGTGCCATGACAGCCCCCATGCACATCGGCTCCAGGAATTCCCAGTGGACCCAGGCTCCAAGCCATTTACCTGTTTACCTAAGCACTAGGTCAGTCTGCTTGAGGACCCCACCCAACGACCCTGCCAGGGAGCCCACTCAGAATTTCTGGACAAACTGATTGGTGAGGGGCTTTCTTGGCCAAAACCAGACTGTAAGACTGGAATAGGTACCTGCTTCTTCAAATACACAAACACCAATGCAAGACCACAAGGATCATGAATAATTATGGAAATATGCCACCATCAAATAACAATATAAAATACCAGTAATTGACAATAAGGAAATGGAGACCTGTAAACCTCCTGACAAATAATTCATGATAACCACCTAAAAGAAGCTCAATGAACTACAAGAAAGTACAGATCAACAATTAAGCAAAAATCAGAAAAACAGTATGCAAATGAAATGAGAAGTTTAGCAAAAAGATAGAAACCATTAAAAGAAGAAATGAAAATCTGGACCTAAGGAATGCAATGATCGAATATAAAAATTTCCTGGAAAACTTCAACAGTAGACTCAATCAAACAGAGGGAAAAATGAGTAGTTTGAAGACAGGTCATTTGAAATTGCTCCATCTGAGGAACAGAAGGAAAGAAAAATGAAAAATGCTTATATGAGTTATGGAAGACTGTAGAATGAGCCAATATATATACTATGGATATCACTGAAAGGGCAGAGAAAGAAAAGAAAAATGAGGAGGAAAGTTTATTTAAAGAAATAGTGAAAGAAAACTCCCTGAATCTGATGAGAAAAATGAACATCCCCATTCATGAAGTACAAAGAACCCCAAATAAAGAAACTATACAGAGATCTTCATGAGACATATTAAATCACATTCTCAAAAGTCAAAAACAAAGCGAGAATTCTGAAAGCAATAAGAGAAAAACCAATTTATCACACACAAAGGAAACTCTCTTATCACAATTAGCACATTTCTCAACAGAAATCACAGAGGCCAGGAGAGAGTGAAATAATACGCAGACAATCCCAACTTAAGATGGTTTGACTTCTTTTATTTTTAATTTACAATGTTGCAAAAGTGATATGCGTTCCTTAGAAATCATACTTAAGTATGCATGAAACCATTCTGTTTTTCATTTTCAGTACAGTATTCAATAAAGTACATGAGATATTAAATACATTATTATAAGACAGGCTTTGTGTTAGATAATTTCATCCAGTTGGAGGTTAATCTGATAGATTGTAAGCATGTGTAAGGTAGGCTAAACTAAGATATAATATTCGGTAAGTTAGGCATATTAAATGATTTTTGACTTATGGCATTCTCAATTTATTATGGGTTTATCAAAATATAACTGCATTGTAAGTTGAGTAACATCCATACTTAAGTGCTGAAAGAAAAAACTGCAACCAAGAATACTAAAGCTGGCAAAAATGCCATTTAGAAACGAAGAAGAGATAGGAACTTTCCCAGACAAACCAAAACTGTAGGAGTTCAGCAACTCTAGTCCCACCTTACAATAAATGCCAAGGAGATCTTCAAGTTGAAATAAATGGATACTAATGAACAGCATGAAAACATATAAAAGTATAAACCTCACTGTACAAGCAAGCATGTAGTCAGACTATGAATACACTATATGTATTGGTAGTGCACAAATCACTTTTAACTCTCGGATGAAAGTTAGGAAAGTATTTTAATAATCTGTCATTAAGATTTGTTAGTAAAGGTATCATATATGATATACATACATTGTGAATCCATAACACAAAATATGGCAGGGGAGGAGAAGTTAATTTGTAGAGGTTTTGTATACAGTTGAAGCTAAGTTTTTATCAGATTAAAGTGAAATTTTATAACGACAATTTATGTAAGCCTTATGGTAACCGCAAAGAAAAACCTGTAGTAGATACAGAAAAGATAAAGTAATCAAAGTGTACCGCTGCAAAATTTATCAAATCACAAAAGTCAGCAAGAAAAAGAAGAACAGAATAGACGAACTAAAAAATCATCAGAAAAAATAACAAAATTATATTAAGTTCTTATCTATTACTAATTGCATTAAATGTAACTAGTTCAAATTCTCCAATCAAAAAATATAATGGCCAAATAAATTTTTAAAAATCTATTGGAAGGATGCGGTGGCTCATGCCTGCAATCCCAGCACTTTGGGAGGTTGAGGCAAGCAGATGACTTGAAGTCAGGAGTTGAGACCAGCCTGATCAACATGGTGAAACCCCACCTCTGCTAAAAACACAAAAAAATTAGCCAGGCGTTGGGATGTGCACCTGTAGTCCCAGCTACTCAGGAGGCTGAGGCAGGAGAATCACTTGAATCCAGGAGGCAGAGGTTGCAGTGAGCCAAGATCGCATCACTGCATTCCAGAATGGGTCACAGAGTGAGACTCTGTCTCCAAAAAACAAAAATCCAACTATCTACTGCCTACAAGAAACTCATTGTAAGCCTAAGGATACACATAGGTTAAAAATAAAAGGATGGAGAAAGTTAGCTCATACAAATGATAATGAAAAGAGACCGGGGAAGCTGTATTATATCAGATAAAATAAACTTTTAGTTGAAAACCATCACAAGAGAACAACAATGTCACTACATAATGACAAAGGGTCATTTTATCAAGAGGATAAGACAATTGTAAATACATATGAATCCAACACTGCAGTTCATAAATATAAAGCAAATATTAAAGACACTGAAGGGAGAAATAGGCAGTAATATAATAGCAGGGGACTTCAATATTCTACGATTAACAATTAATAGAACATCCATAGGGTAAATTAATAATGAGGAAACAGAGGACTTGGATAACTCTGTAGATTAAATGAGCCTAACAGACCCACACAGGGTATTCCACCCAACAACAACAGAATACACATTTGGAATAAAATCAAGGATCTTTTAGGACCACAGAGGTATGAAACTAGAAATCAAAACCATGAAAAAAAATGGAAAACTTCATAAATATGTGGAAATTAAACAATACATTCATAAACAGCCAATGGGTCAAAGAAGAAATTTAAAAATATCTCAGACAAATAAAAGAAGAAACAATACACCAAAACTGAGATGCAGCAAAAGCAGTTCAAAGAGGGAAGTTTATAACACTAAGTGCTTGCATTAAGTAAAAAGAAATATCTCAAATGAACAATCTAACTTTAACTCTAGGAAACAGAAGAAGAAGGGAAAACTAAGCCCACTGTCAGCAGAAAGAACCAAATAAAGCTCAGAATGGAAATAAATGAAATAGGAAAGCAATAGAAAATATTCATAAAATTAAAAATTTATATTTTGTAAAGATAAAATTGACAAAACTTTAGCTAGACTAAGAAAAAAAGAGAGAAGACTCAAATAAATTACAAAATTATAAATAAAAGAGGATACATTACAACTAATATCACAGAAATACAAAATACCCTGAGACTACTATGAAGAATTATACACAAATAAATCAGATAACCCAGAAGAAATGGATAAAGTCCTAGAAACATAATACCAACTAAGATTGAATAACAAAGAAATTAAAATTCTGAACAGACCAATAACAAGGAGATTGAATCAGTATTCAAAATCTCCTTTACAAAGAAAAGGCTGGGATCTGGTGGTTTCACTGATGAATTCCACCAAACATAAATCCTTGAACTCTTCCAAAAAAATTAGGGAACACTTTCAGGCTCATTTTATAAGGCCAATGTTACCATGATATCAAAGCCTAAGGATACCACAATAAAAGAAAATTATAGGCTAATATCTCTAAAGAATATACATGCAAAAATACTTCGTAAAACCATACACAATAATCAAGTGTGATTTATCCCTGAGATGCAATGATGGTTCAATAGACAAAACATTGAGAATGAAAAATAAAAATCATATTATCATATCCATAGATGCACAAAAAAGATTTGACATAATTCAGTGTCTTTTTATAATAAAAACTCTCAATAAATTTGGTATAGATGGAAAGTATTAATACCGCAATATAATGAAGACCATATATCACAAGCCCACAGCTAATGTCATATTTAATTGTGAAAATCTGAAATATATTTCTCTAAGATAAGAAAAAAGGCCAATCTTAACACTTTCATTCAACATAGTATTGGAAGTCCTAGCCAAAGCAATTAGTCAAGAAGAAGAAATGGAAGGCATCTAAATAAGTAAAGAGAGAAGTAAAAATTTTTTATTTTTATCTTTGGAGATGACAAGATCATACATGTGGAAACCCTAAAGACTTCACATATACACACAAAAAAAACTCAGAACTAATAAAAAGAATTTGGTACAGTTTCAGAATTCAAAATTCACATACAATGTTAATTGTGTTCCTATAAACTAACAAGAAACTATCCAAAAAAGACATTAAGAAAACAATCCCATTTACAACAGTGTAGAAAGGAATACAATCTTTAGGAATAAATTTAACCAGGGAAGCAAAATATTTGCACACTGAAAACTATAAAATGCTGATGAAAGAAGGCACAAATAACTGTTAAGACATCATATGTTCAGGAATTTGAAGAATCAATACTGTTATAATAATCATACTACCCCAAATGATCTATAAATTCAGTATAATCCATATCAAAATTTTAAAGACATTTTTCAAAGAAATGAGAAAAAGCAATCCTAAATGTCCTACAGAACCACAAAAGACTCCAAATAATGAAAGCAATTTTAAGCTAAAAGAGCAAATCTAAAGAAATCACACTTTCAGCGGGGTGCAGTAGCTCATGCCTGTAATCCCAGCACTTTGGGAGGCCGAGGCGGGTAGATCACGAGGTCGGGAGATTGAGACCATCCTGGCTAACACGGTAAAACCCTGTCTCTACTAAAAATACAAAAAATTAGTCGGGTGTGGTGGCCGTGCTTGTGGTCCCAGCTCCTAGGGAGGCTGAGGCAGGAGAATGGCGGGAACCCGGGGGGCGGAGCTTGCAGTGAGCCAAGATGGCGCCGCTCACTCCAGCCTGGGCGACAGAGCGAGACTCCATCTCAAAAATAAATAAATAAAAAGAAAAGAAAAGGAAAAGAAATCACACTTTCTAATTTTCAAGTGCATGACAAAGCTACAGCAAACAGAGTAGTCTGGTACTGGCATACAAAGAAACATACAGACAAATGGAACAGAATGGAGACCCAAGAAATAAATCAGCACATTTACAGTCAATAGATATTCAAGTGTCCAAGAAGCTGGGAGAACCACTACTCTCTTCAACGCTGTCAGACAGGGACATTTACATCTGCAGAGGTTTCTGCTGCCTTTTGTTTGGCTATGTCCTGTCCCCAGAGGTAGAGTCTACAGAGGCAGGCAGGCCTCTTTTAGCTGCAGTGGATTCCACCTAGTTTGAGCTTCCCAGTCACTTTGTTTACCTATTCAAGCCTCAGCAATGGTGGGCACCCCTCTCCCAGCCTTGCTGTCACCTTGCAGTTAGATCTCAGACTGCTGAGCTAGCAATGAGGGAGGCTCTGTGGGCATGGGACCCTCTGAGCTAGGTGCGGGATATAATCTCCTGGTGTGCCATTTGCTAAGACCCTTGGAAAAGCACAGTATTAGGGTGGGAGTGACCCAATTTTCCAGGTGTTGTGTGTCACAGTTTCCCTTGGCTAGGAAAGGGAATTTCCCTTATCCTTTGCACTTCCTAGGTGAAGCGATGCATCACCCTGCTTCAGCTCTCTCTTGGTGGGCTGCAACCACTGTCCTGCACCCACTGTCCAAAATGCCCCAGTGAGATGAACCCAGTACTTCAGTTGGAAATGCAGAAATCACCTGTCTTCTGTGTCGCTCATGCTGGCAGCTGTAGCCTGGAGCTTTTCCTGTTTGGCCATCTTGGAACCGCCCTCATCGCCTACAGTTTTATCTACATTTGTTTTTTCTTCCATCTTATCTGTAAGTTGCTTAAAAATTCTCTGACATTATGTCTTTTTTTTTTTTTTTGAGACAGAGTCTTGCTCTGTCACCCAGGTTGGAGTGCAGTGGCATGACCTCGGCTCACTGCAACCTCCATCTCCTGGGTTCAAGTGATTGTCATGCCTCAGCCTTCCAAGTAGCTGCAGTTACAAGCATGCAACACTACGCCCAGCTATTTTTTCTATTTTTAATTGAGATGGGGTTTTTCTGTGTTGGCCAAGCTGGTCTCGAACTCTGACATCAAGCGATCCACTTGAAGGTCATCCTGGGTCTATCTACACCTCAATCTCCCAAAGTGCTATGATTACAGGTATGAGCCATGGCACCTGGACACCTACATTAGGTATTTTATTAAATGAGATAAAACAGTGCCATACACTTAAACAGTGGCAGGGTTCCATTTTATCTTCTAAAATCCTGTATTAACACCAGTCTCTTTCAAAAATGCTATTCTATTCTCTTGATAATCTACATATTACATTCTGCTGACACAGGTTTACAGGATATGCTAAACTATGTATGAACCGTTTTAGAAACCTCCTCTTAAATTCATCTCCTAGAGAAATCTACTGATTTTTTTATGTCATTAAATTTACATTCATTCAAACGTTTATATATATAAAACCAATTATATATACATGTTTGCGTGTGTGTGTGTGTGTATGTGTGTTATATGTGTGTGTATATACACACACACATGAGAAACTTTGTAGTGGAGAGTTTTATGTATATGTATATGTATAATGTGTATATATTTATTTACATACACAAATATGAGGAACTTTTGTAGTGGAGAGTTGTATATATACATATATGTATACATATAATGTGTATATATCTATTTATACACACATGAGGAACTTTTGTAGTGGAGAGTTTTATCACATAAACAACAAGGTATGAAGCATTTTCTCTAAGTAGATATCTCATACAGTTGTTATTTATCTGAAAAACAGTGAAATAAATATAAATTAGCCAGAGGTGGTTGTCATTTTTTAACAATCAATAGTTAGTAATAGTGAGCAAGTATTTATTGTACAACCTCTAGGAATCAAATAATTATACTAAGAACTTGAGATAAATTTCCCAAATCAATGTGTGGTCTGTGCTATGCCAATAACTCAATTCTCAACCCTAAATTAAATGTTTCTATTTTCTAAACAGAATAAGAGAATACATTGATCACTGACTTTTGAAATAGTCATGTTGGTGTTATCTTTCTTCCTTAGATTAATATCCCTATCATTGTTTTTCTAGCATAGACCTAGACTAAATCCTCCTTGAGGACCATCCTGTGTCTGTCTGCATGATTAGGCTCATTAATTTAGTTTAATTACTTTATTCAAATTATAATGAAAGAATTCTTAGATCTCTTCTTTTGTTTTTGGTTTAACCCATGAAGTAAAACCAGGCAGTAACAATAACAGCAGATGATTAAGTACAAAATATTTTTAGATTTTGACTAGCAATGTTATTTGATCAAAATTAAAAGAAGTTGAGAGAGAAAGACATTCTTCCACTTTCAGAAATACTGGAAACGAGATGCTTATAAACATCTAGAAATTCTAAATCAAGCATTCTAGTTATGTTTTTCAAATTAATAATGAAGCTTATAAGACAATTAGAAAAATAATCTGGAGTTATAAATTTTTTTAAGTATGTTAAAAATCAGAGTTAAATCTGGCAAGAAGATTGATGGTCTGCATCATTTTAGGCAATTTTGGGTCCCTACAAGATGGAAAGTAGAAAGTAAGATTTCTCACAAAAATTCCACACTCCCTCACAACTGGCTGAAGGGCTCATCCTCACTAAAAGCTAGAACTATGAGAAGGAAGGAAGGAAGGAAGGAAGGAAGGAAGGAAGGAAGGAAGGAAGGAAGGAAGGAAGGAAGGAAGGAAGAGAGAGAGAGAGAGAGAGAGAGAGAGAGGGAGGGAGGGAGGGAGGGAAAGGAAGGAAAGAAAAGAAAAGAAAGAAGGAAAGAAAGAGAGAGAGAGAGAAAGAGGAAGGAAGGAAGGAAGGAGAAAGAAAGAATGAAAGAAGAAAGAGAAAAGAAGGAAAGACAAAGAAAGAAAGGAAAGAAGGAGAAAGAAAGAATGAAAGAAAGAAAGAAGAAAGAGAAAAGAAGGAAATAGAAAGGAAGGAAGGAAGGAAGGAGAGGGAAAAGAGGGAGAAAAGGAGGAAAAAATGTGACAAGAAAGTTTGTCAGTCTTGGCTTGGGCTCATAATGGAAAAGAAAGACTTCTCAGCTGGAATTCCACAACCATAAAGCTGTTCATGTTAGGTTGTGGAGTTAGAATTTATGTTATCTACATATTCCAGGGAGTCCCCTAAAAAATTAACATTAAAAATGGTTCCAATTTGGTTATAACTCAAGGACACTTAGAAAAACCAAAAACAAAATTCTTTGGAGGAACATGCCCTTAACCAAAACTTCCAAGAATTCCAAGGAATAAAATCTAACCTTGGAAGCATACGCATTTATTTATTCCCAGACATTGTGCTTGGCATTAAGGATGTAGTGAAGCTGAAATTTTTCTTCTGAAGGTTTGAGTCTAAGTCCTCTGAAATGAATTGACAATCAACAGATTCACAGGAGAAAAGATACACAAATTTATTCATGTGCACATGGACACAAAAGTCCCACAACTATGAAACTCAAAAAAAGGACAGATAGTTGAGGCTTAACTACCTTCTTCATAGTGATACAGAACAGCTGGGTTCCTTGCTAAACCCCACCCTCAAGCCTGGAACCTTGGCCCTAAGTGAAAACAGCTGACCCCATTTTTCACCCAAATGATTACCTTTTGGCCTGCCACGCCTCTATCCTGTTCCCATAAAAAGACTTCAGCTGGCAGAGCAACACAAGGAGTTGAGTGTCTGAGATACAAGGTGCTGAGCAGTGGGAGTACAAGCTGCTGAATGTCAAGGATACAAGTGACTGATCATCAGAAATTATGGATAGACATGAGTAACTCCAAACAGTGCAGCTTCAGGAAAAGATCACCTTCTTCCCACACCATCCCCTTTCCAACTTCCATCCCAGAGAGCCATCACTCAATAAAATCCTCTGCACACACTACCCTTCAATTCGTCCATGTGACCTGATTCTTCCTGGACACTGGACAAGAACCTGGGTGCAAAGAGGGCAGGCACACAACACAGATGCTGCTGCAGGGCCTGCACAGAGCCTGCTCCCACACTCACTTGCTCACGTGCTCCCTCTCTCAAGGAGTGGTCAGCGGCAGGTTGAGTGAAATGAATCACTCCAGTTCCCACCCATGAAGGCTGTCAACGTCAAGAGAACAGCCCCATCTCATCAAAACAGAGGAAAGCTGGGGGCTGTAACTAATTGTAGAAGGTGAGTAAACGATTTCCAGGGTAACTGAATGGATTTAAAGGAAGACATTATCTGGTAAATGATTGTCTTTGAAATGTGAATGATCCAGAGAGACAGACAAGATCTTGTGACAAAGTCTATCTAGAAGCAGTTACATTCCTTAGTCATCTACCTGTGATAATGAAATTTCAGGGAGAATATGGAAGGTAATTTTGTTGCTTTGGTGAGTCTGGTCATAAGGGACATAAGGAAATTTCAGAGAAAAATTCATCCCTGAGTAGGGGCAGAAGAGAAACAGGAGAGATCTGGAAGTCATTGATTCTAAGGCAGCCTCTAAGGCCTTCCTATTTTAGTTCAAAGTGCTCAGCATGCCAAAGTGTTAGACTTTTGGGCTATTGTTTTCAGAGTTCCAACAGAGACACACGGTGCACAAAAGCAGCCACAAATCAGTCCTCATAGAGTAAACTGACCTTTTATTTTAAAATAGTTACTCTAGATTTTGTGTCTAAAGTAGATTGAAGAGAAATAAGACAAGAGGAGAGATGAATGAGGGGCTGTTGCAATCATCCAAGAGAAAAAAGACAGTTACTTGGACGAGGATGCTAAGAGTGGAACATTAAAAAAAAAAAAAATTGAAAATAGGAACAATAAGATTACTTCCAGATTGCATGTGGGGCCTTAGAAACAAAATTATTAAAGATAAAATCAAGATTTTTGGCTTGAACAAAAAGTCACAAAGGATTGAGTGACCATTAACTTTAGATGTAGAAGACAGAGAAAGAAGTAGATTTAGGGAGAATAAAACTGACTTTTAGAAATATTATGTTTCAGATGCTGAGTGCTATAAAGGCCGTATGTTGAGAAGCATTTGGAAATGAAAATATAGACTTAGAGAAGTCTCGGCTAAAGGCACAAATTTGGAATTCATTGGTATCTAAGGAATATTTAAGGTGTGAATGAAACCATCTAGAAAAAATAAATTAAGGTAGGGTAAATAAAAGGCTAACTTCCAATGAGTAGCCAGTGAGAAAAGATGAAGAGGAAGTAATCAACTACAGCCAATCTGCTAATAAGCCAACTTACCATGGTGGCTGAGTACAGATCACTGGATTTAGCAACATGAAAATAATTGGTCATTTTCATAAGAGCTGTTTCAATACATTAAAAGGAGAAAAAGCCTTATTAGCATCTGAAAATAATTGGAGGTGAAAGAAAATATTAAATGTAGAAAAATCTTTCAAGAACTTTTACTAAAAGAGAAACAGAAATGGGGCAGTAGCTGGAGAGAATGTGCATCAAAGTGAAACCATCAGGAAGAAAGTTTTACAAAATCAATTAGGGGGAAAAAAAAAAAGAAAACTCAACTAGGCTTGCAGCACAATCAACAGCAATCATTAACTCAGCTCGCCTTTTGTCCCACAATCTTGTAGCTAATTGCTGCTTACTGCCCAGGATAACGTAGCCCTTGACACAAGACTCTTTGTTCCTATTCTGTTCTAGAGATAAAATCTAAGACACTGTGAGATCATATGGTTTGCATTTGAATTTCTCCTTTTGGTTCTGCATATCAATAAAACTACTGATGAAGGACTGAGAAAGGAGCTGACTCATGGAGGAATGCAGTTTTCCACATCCGGATATTTTTGTCTCCCTTACTCTGATCTCTTACCACTCCAATTTTCCAGCCTCTTGCCATTATCATTCCCCTTAAAAACTCTTACCAAGAATGCCTTGTAGAGATAGATTTGAGACTTGAGGATTTCTCCCATCTCTTCACTCAGTGGCCTTTCATTCTCTGTTGCAAACCTCACCGTCTCACTGTGTTGGTCTGTTGCTACACAGTGGGCATATGAGCCTGGAAGTCCTGTAAAAAAAAAGAGACACTTTTTTTTTTTTTTGAGATGGGAGTTTCACTCTTGTTGCCCAGGCTGGAGTGCAATGGCATGATTTCGGCTCACCACAACTTCTGCCTCCCAAGTTCAATCAATTCTCCAGCCTCCCGAGTAGCTGGGATTACAGGCATGCACCACCACACCCAGCTAATTTTGTATTTTTAGTAGAGATGGGGTTTCTCCATGTTGGTCAGGCTGGTCTTGAACCCCCAGCCTCAGGTGATCTGCCCACCTCAGCCTCCCAAAGTGCTGGGATTATACGTGTGAGCCATGACACCCAGCCAAGACCCTTTCTTATAACAAGATAAATTATAGGATGTTTCTATGTTGGTAGAAGTGCTCCCATAGCTAAGAAAAAACTGATTAATAACAATAAAAAGGAACAATTGCTAGGGCCTTATTATTGAGTAGGTAAAAAGGAAATAGGTTCCATTGACCAACTGGAAGGGTTGGTCTTAGAAGCATGAATCATTAAATTATGTCAGGAAGAAAGACCATGTTATATTGAAGGGAACCAAAATGTTTCACCCTAAAATATACTTCTTTGACATATTTTGAGATGACTGTTCATAGAAACAGGCCTACAAACAGAATAGTCCTGAAAAGCTGTATTTTGTGGAGGTTTGTTTCTGTAGAGGAAATCTGCATTGATGCAGTCAGGCATTTTCTGAGGCCTTGTATAGATACAGAATAGATCAACTAATATTTCATACCTCTCAAAGCCTGAAAGAAATATTTAGCATTTATATCTCCAAGGACTGCTACCTGTGAGGTTTCATCTACATAACAAGACCACCATATTAGAAATAAAAGGATGATTCTAAGCCACTAGATAATGCTTATCAATGGAGAAGGCACCAACTTAAATCTGCAAAACAAACCTTACTGTTGTTTACTGTGCTTTTTTCTGGTCACCTATCACTGGCCTCTTAATACCCTTATTTCTTTGTTCCAGTTGAAGATGGTATTTAAGCCTACACTCTTAGCCACCTGAGTGAGATTTACTCATTTTTCTAAATATCTCCTACGTCTACATGAGGTATACATGTTTATAAACTTCTATTGTTACTTTTTTCTCTCTCTTATTGATTTGTGCCTTGTTACAGGTTTCTGTCCCAAATAAAACCTCAGAAAGGGTAATGGGAAAATTATTCTTCTTCTCCTATAGCAGCCATAAGAATCAAGAGGACAAATTCCTTTACTTCTGATTCAGTACTACCAGGAGTGAGCAAGAAAATCAAGAGTATCTTCAGAGAAAAATTTCATGATGTAGAAAATCTGGGGAATGAAAAATCATGAGTTCTAAAGATTAGAGTTGAAGAGTGTACATGGTTGAAAAGAGATGTAGGATAAAGTTAGTAACAAAGGGGTTGTCTTGAGCAAAAAGAGATTTGAAACTGGTAAATAACCTTAGCATACCATGGTTCTTATAGTTATGGACACAAGTAAAATTGTAGGGCATAATGGTATTTTTCAGGTGGGTCTCCGAAAGCTAGTGAGACTATGATATTTGAGGTGGGAGAGGAGGGATTTTTCCAATACTATGTACTGTTCTGGGGTATTTCCTTACTTCTGCCAGGGAGGATGTGAAAATTGGGTAGAAGATGAAACTCCTGAGCTTTGTCTCTTGCCAATGAAGACGTGGAAGTGAAGGAGTGGGTGATCCAGATGAAGTTATGAAATAGGAAACAATGTAACCAGACTGTTTCCAGGAGTCAACTTATTCTGTCTGATAGTAAGAATGAGAATTGATAAGTTTGCAATAAATGGATAATTGTATAGTTTGTTAGTGAGAAATAAAAATGAAATCCTAAACCCCACAACTGACTGATTGGATCCCCTCTTGGGCAAGGGGATCCTAGAGTAACCTTGAAAACTAAGTTATTGGCCATGACAGCAGAGGAGGTCAGACGTGCCTGCTACATCCCCTCCCTCACTAAGTGCCATTAGACTCTCTTTCTTACAAGCTAAACAGAAGTCTACAAAGGATGCACCGTAAGGACTTTTGTGTTCTCTGTGTACTTTTGACATCAGACAGCCAAAAATTTCACCCTCAGATTATGTTAACCCTGCCATTTTTTAAATGGGACATATGAAGGGGCATGAAGCTTAATTGTGCATGCAGTTATTTATTCTTTTATAAATATTAATTACTGTTCCTGTAGCTTACTGAATATGTACGTTTGCCCACCCTGCCCAGCATAAAATTCCTGTCCCCTTTCTCCTTCCCTTGACGTTTCTGTTGCCACGTGCATTGTGCATTTCATCTTTTACAACACCATGCTCAGCTGAAACAAAAATAAAGATTCCTGCTTAAGCATATTTGATTCTGTGAGCATATTATATGCTTGTTGAATTATGCCTTCCAAAATAGAATTTTTCAAATTAAATTTGTATTATTATAGATGATTATACCTAAGCCATTGATAATCTTTGTTCCTTATAGAAAGATACATAAAATTATCTGCCATATGAATAATTATTAAATAGATTTGTTATAAAGTTGAAAATGTTTATTGACCTAATGAGTAAGAAATTAAATGAAGTTTTCTCATCTCTAAGGCAGGGGCTAGAAGATGTTTTCTGTAAAGGTCTGGATAGTTAATATTTTTGGCTTTGTGAACCATAAGCTTTCTCTGCCAACTACTCAGCTCTGCTGTTACAACATGAAAGTAGCAACAGACAGCACTTAAATAATGAGGGTGGCCAGAGTTGGCCCAGTTGTTTAGCTGTAGTTTTCAGATCCTGCTCTTAGGTATGATTTTTATTTACTTAGGTTTATTGTAGTTGCTGCTTGCTTTCATTTTAACACTGAAATCTCAGTAGAATTCAGATAAAGTCCAAAATGGCAGCACCTAATATTAAAATGGTTACCAGTCATAAAATGATTTAATGGATGTCACTTAGACTCTGGCTTTTCCTCTAGCCATAATGGGTTGTATTTTTGAGAACTATCCTTCCTGATGGAAAAGTGTTCTTAGTAACAGAGCTGAGGTATTTTGATCATGGTTAATTTGCAACAGTCTTTAAATAGCCTTGTGTTCAAAAACCAATTGAAAATCCTCCCAAACAGCTTATAAAGATGTATCTCCTACTCATTTCAGGTCTCTGTTGAAATGTCTCCTCAGTAAGGTTTACTTCTTGATTTCCCAAAATACAAAATTGTGATACCCTCAGGAACTCTTTGACACTCCCTCTTCCCTGCTTTATTTTTTCAAACTACTTATCAAACTACATATGTTGTATTTCACCATTTACATTTTAGGTTCTGTCTCCTCCCATTTGAATGTAAGTTCTACAGAGAGAAGAATTTTCATGTTTTTTGCTCATTGTTGTATTCTCAGTACCAAGAAATGCCCATGAAATACAGCAGACATTCAAAAATATCCGTTGCATAACTGAATAAATGGTTATTGATAAATATGTTAATATTAGCCAGATGTATTCATCTTGGAAAGTATCAAAAGAGATTTTACTCTTTGATTGAAAAAAAGAAAATAAAGTAATACATTTATTACTAGTGATAAATTCAATAAAGCTTGAATTACAGTTTTAGTGTTGTGACTTGGAGTAAGTCAGTGAACCTCTTCTTAGAGGCATCTCATTTTCCTCATCTATAAAATAAGAGTGTTAGACTACATTGTCTACGGGTGTGTTCTCACTGGTTTCCATTGCTTTTACTCTCTTATTACTAGATCTATATCATCCGACTGGTCTCCCAGCTGGGTAAAAGCTAAGCAGGAATCTTAATACCACATTAGTGGAAGGAAAAAAAGTAGCCTCTACTATTCTGACTGTCAATCATCTCCAAACCTACTGAAACATTCCTGAGTACCAAGTTCAGTAAAAAACAAATCTAGGACAGAATTGAGACAGGAAGGTGGGAAGGGCTCCCTGGCAAAACTCCAGCTCACGTGTGCACTGGGAAAAATGCATACTGGAGTTTGAAGTTTGTGCATTTGCAGCTAGGGAGGAACCTTGCCTCTCCTCTTCCTGGGTGGAAACTGAGATTCAAACTGTGAGGCAGGAAGCAAGCCAGCAGGGATCCTGGCTTTGCAGACAGTCCCCATTTTTCTTCTTTTCCCTTTTCACCCAATAAAACACTGCCTTATTTACCCTTCAAATTGTCTGTGAGCCTACATTTTCATGGCCATGTGATAAGGACCCCCATCTTTAGCTGAATTAACGAAAAAGTGCTGCAACATTTTTGGCACCCAACATGGGGCTCGAGAAATGATGAGTGAAATGGGAACTCTCACTGTGGTTTCTAAGCCTTTTCATCCTCAGACTTCTGAGCTTACTGGACACCACACCTCCTCCCCCATTGTTCCCAGGGGTCCGGAAAGTCGGTCAGCCTTGATCTCCATGGCTTTTTCTTTCCTTTTTCAGGACAGACCAGTGAGCAGTGGCTCCCTCTCCCCTTCCCTCCCTTCCAGGGCTGTGATCCATAACCCAAGGGCCCCACATCATGGTCCCTGCTATATGCTACAGGAGCTTTGCCCTTCCCCAGCAAAGGGGTTTTACTCCATCAGACAGTAATTAAGCTTTTGTCCTGGTGGAGGAATCAGTTGCACAAGAATAAGAGATTCTTCCCCAGGCATTTTTAAACTGTTTCTTTTCTTCCCCTTCTCTATCCCTTCGGCAGGTAACTTTTAAAGTTTTGTCTTTTTTTCCCCTTTTGGAAGACATCTTACTAGGCTAGGAATGATAAAGATCACTGTTTATATTCTCTGTAAAGTTTTGGTTGTGAGAAAGGATCTTATGGGGACTGGGTTTCCTTCTGTCTATGTAGTTATATGTGTGTGTATGGTGTCTTTAAAGAGCTCTAATTAATTTGGCCTAAGGAAAGACAAACGCTTGGATCAAATATTTTTAAACAGAAGATAAAAGCTGTGGTACCTTCCAGTCCACGTGACTTTAATCTTTGAGAAATAAAAACAGCCTTAAAGACTATTAGTAAAATGCAGGGGTCATTAAAGTGTAAATAGGTGAAGTAAATTATGCAGGTCAGATGCAAGGTTTGCTAAGTGTTTAAGGTTATAAACCACTTTTTGGGTTTTGAGAACTTTTCAATTTACCAGCTTCACAATTGGCAGGTCCTGAGGATAATCGGAACTACCCATGCCCTTAATTATGCTGGAAGAAGGCAAATCTTGGCTGCAGTTAGCACACAATTAAAACAACTTACCAAGTTTTACATTAAAGTTAAAAATTTCTAGGAGTTACCATTATAACATGTAATTGAGACTACCGGAAATAGATTTACATGCAAGTTGTGTAAGAACAATAAAATGTGTTTTTGTTTGTTTGTTTGTTTGTTTTTTGTAAAAGGTTGTAAGAAGGCATGGAAATGTAAATTTTTGCCTAGGGTTAAAGAATTGTTTTCAATTAAATAAGATAAAGCTGAAGGTTCAAACAAGTGGTGGAAAGATTGTGGAAATTAATCCTGCAGAAGAGATTCTCTGTGTGAAGATAATGACTAAATTCAAAAAAGGTATTATATGATCATTCCGTAAATTGAGCATTGAAATAAAAGCATAGCAAAGTTTTCTTAATGCACTAATCTGCTCTTTGGCAAAATCCGTAAATGGTTATAAAAGGTTTTTGCTTCTTTAAATTTCTGAGTCATCACTTTGGCAAAATAAATAACTTATGATAATCTGGAATTCTATTTCATAATATCAAGTGTTTCAGACTTTGAACATATTTAACAACCTTCGCAAAATCATACTTCAGTTTCAAAACTGTTTTTCCTAATGCCTGTTTTTTGGGATACTTCAGAGGACCCCTGAAACATCCAGAAAAGAAGTAAACAGGATTATTTGACATGTTTAGGTACATGGGATTGCCAAAATGATGTTCAATCTCCTACAGGTTATATTTTGGTAAATAATACTAACCTATATTCCAAAATTGTATGGGATTTCTAAAATTCTAATGTCTAAGTATATGCTATGAATCATAATTATGGTTGTTATGTTGATTTATTGTAAACCAGGGAGATTATCAAACTTCTTTATCAATTGTGTTTCTAAGTGTAACTACCCTGGACATTTTGTTATTTACAGACAATTGTTGTCTTGTTTTAGTCTTTTTCAAAAGATGGTTTATAGTAAGCTATAGAACTGTGACAGGTGCTCTCAAACATGGGCTTCTGATAACTATGGAGACCGTGATATTGGAATAAAGAAAAATGTACAGGGCTCATGAGAAGCTGAAATGCTTATGAAGAGCACTTTTTTCTAAGAAGAGAAGGGAACCAGGAATGCCTGCCTCCCTCTTTCTAGACGGGTGACCATTCTACCTCCAGGTATTTGCGAGGAAGAGATGGGAACCAGGAATAACTGCTCCCCTCTTTCTACATGGGTAACCATTCACCTTCAGTCAGTACCCCTTTCGATTTCTACATGGGTAACCATTCACCTTCAGTCAGTACCCCTTTCGATTTCTACATGGGTAACCATTCACCTTCAGTCAATACCCCTTTCGATTTCTACATGGGTAACCATTCATCTTCAGTCAGTGCCCCTTTCGATTTCTACATGGGTAACCATTCACCTTCAGTCAATACCCCTTTCGATTTCTACATGGGTAACCATTCATCTTCAGTCAGTGCCCCTTTCGATTTCTACATGGGTAACCATTCACCTTCAGTCAGTACCCCTTTTGATTTCTACATGGGTAACCATTCATCTTCAGTCGGTACCCCTTTTGATTTCTACATGGGTAACCATTCATCTTCAGTCGGTACCCCTTTCGAATGCATCCTGAACCCCTGGGACTCTTTTGAAAAATGCCTTCTTTCTTTTTTCTCGTCCTCTGTTGTCTCTTCACTAATAGGCAATTGGGTCTCTGTACTATGGGACACTGCCCTCAGATGCATCCTCCAAACTGGAAAGAGTTAATTTCCCAAACGTTAAACTGGTTGGCTTAGGATTGGGCTCAGGAGAAGCGAACCCAGAAGCCCACCATGCTGGCAAAACAGTAACGTTTCTTTTTACCAGTCAGGCTTTTGGCATCCCTCTCCCTGTGCAAACTGGTAAAAGGCCTGGGGATTTTTGAGCTATCTTTACCCCTCCCCTTGTTTCATTTCCATACATGTTTTCTAATAACTTGGTTTGTCTCTTCTTGCCTTCAGGCCATCAAACTCCAAATTGTCATGTAACCGGAGCCTCAAAGGATGACTCCTTCTGCTGGGAACCCTTAGATAGGCCTCTGAGGGAGCTCTGACTGCCATTTTCCAAAACAGCGTCCCCTGTCAGCAGGAAGCAGTTAAGGTCTGCCTTCATCCTTATCGTTAGTCTACCGGTGGTTCAATATACTTCTTTAAAGAGGGGAATGAGACAGACAGGTGGGAAGGGCTCCCTGGAAAACTCCAGCTGACCTGTGCAGTGGGAAGAATGCACACTGGGATGGAGCCACAAAAGTCTGCGCATTTGCAGGGAGGAGGAGCCTGGCCTCTTCTCTTCCTGTATGGAATCTGAGATTCAAACTGCAAGGCGGAAAGCTTGCCAGCAGGGATTCTGGCTTTGCGGAAGTTTTCTGTTCCCATTCTTTTCCCTTTTTACCCAATAAAACCCTGCCTTACTCACCCTTCAAATTGTCTGTGAGCCTAAATTTTCTTTTTTTTTTTTTTTTTTTTTTTTGAGACGGAGTCTGGCTCTGTGGCCCAGGCTGGAGTGAGCGGCGCCATCTTGGCTCCCTGCAAGCTCCGCCCCCCGGGTTCCCGCCATTCTCCTGCCTCAGCCTCCCGAGGAGCTGGGACCACAGGCGCCGCCACCACGCTGAGGTAATTTTTGTATTTTTAGTAGAGACGGGGTTTCACCGTGTTAGCCAGGATGGTCTCGGTCTCCTGACCTCGTGATCCGCCCGCCTCAGCCTCCCAAAGTGCTGGGATTACAGGCTTGAGCCACCGCGCCCGGCCCGAGCCTAAATTTTCATGCCTGCATAAGGACACCCACCTTTAGCTGAACTAAGGAAAAAGTCTTGCAATGGAATGATATGGACTCATTTTTCTATTTTTCTCTTTCTGAATACAATTTAACACTGTCAAAAGACAAAGTTACAACAAACTTAGTTACAGATCGAATTGGCTTTTGTTTGCAATTCACAAACCAGACAGACTCCATTCTACAAAATAGAACGAGAGTTCCCCCTGGACAATAGAAAACAGTGGGTTTTGTAAGGTAGGAACTACAATAAAATAAAAACCCGGAACAATAGAAAAATAAAACGGATTGGCTAATATTTAATTACTTCAGGCTACTTTTTTGTAAGGGTTAAAAAAGGTCTGTTTTGGATCTATCCATTTCCTTAAAAGTTTCAGCTTCATTAAGTGGCATTTAGCATGAGTGACCTCATTTTGGTTTAGTCTGGTCTTTTAGGGTCTACAGCAGGAACTCAGTCCAAAACAATGGTCTCCCATCTAGGAATTAATTAAATAATAATCACAAAAGGACACTGAAAGGTAGAATTAATTAAATAATAATCACAAAAGGACACTGAAAGGTAGAAGGTAAAAGTGTCATAAGGACTTGAAGAAAGACATACTGGTGGGTTCTCTGGGTTTTCCTTTTACCTGCCATAAATCTCAGACAAGGTGCTGAGGGGAGCTACACTGTAGAACTATCAAAAGGAATCGTGGTGGGGGAGAAGAAAACCCTCATTTTGGGAAAGGGAAAATCTGGCAGACGCTCAGCAGAGGACCCATGCCCAGTGGTGTCAGTAGCCCAATTTGTCTGATGTGGTACCAACAGCGGATTGCAACGTGGCTGACCACCCGATAGTCCACAGACACAGGCAATAGGCAGACCACTCCATCCACACTGCTGGTACCAACAAGCCTATGATCTCCCAGGCTTCCACTCAGCAACAGAAGGTCATCTAGGCCTGGGGTCCTCCAGCTCTCTAACCAGTGACAGTGCAATGCGCATACCCTACCTGTTCTTGTCCTCCAGCCAGTGACAGAAGATGGCTCATGTCGATGCTTGCCTCTCTGGATAAAACTAGCAGATAGAGTGAAAAATCCAATAGCACGTAGTGACCAGAGAACACGCCAGGAGAAACATTCTCAGTCCTGTATGTCTGGATACCCCTTATCCTATCTATCACTAGACAGCCTAGACAAGCACATTCTGCTCCCAGAAACAGCACCACCAGTGATCCAGCAAGAGTTCACATAAGCCAGAATGATTTAGACAAGAATAGAATTACAAGGACTCAGAAACCTAAACTGTCATTGGGATACAGCCAACAAAAGTAGGCTAGTTACTACACATTGAACCTAAAGAGGCTGACTGCCTGCTAACATAGAAGATTAGAACAGGAACAAGTATCTCCTAACATAATATGCAATATCTCAAGGATGCAACTGAAAATCATAGGTCAGTTCATGAATCAGTGAGATCACAGCTTGAATGATAAAAGAATCAACCATGACTGAAATGAATCAGATAGTAGCACTGTCTGACAAAGATGTCAAAGCAACTTTAACATTATTATCAATTCCCTTGCAACAAATGAAAAAAAAATAAAACCCATAAAAAAATGTAAATTATAAAAAAAGAACCAGGTGAAAAATATATGACTGAAAAATACAATAACAATTGTTTAAAATTGCTATATACACCAATTGTAGAGTGGAGAAGACAAACGATAGAATCAATGTATTTGAGAAAAAAAAATATTTACTCAATTTGAACAACAAAAAGAAAATAAGGTAAAAGGAAAATGAGCAGAATATCAGGAACTGTGAGACAAAAACAAAGGCAAAAATCTAGCATTTATATCATCGGAGTCTCAGAAGTAGAGAAGAAAATGTGGGGCTAATAGACTACACAAAAAATAACAGCTGAAATCTCTATAAATTGTGCGAAAGGCAATCCTGCAAATTCAAGAAGCTGAGTGAAATCTGAGTAGGATCAACACAAATAAATCTCTTCCAAGACATATTATAATTAAACTTTTGAAAACTAAAATAAAAGGAAAAGTCTTAAAAGATACCAGATAGAAATAATGTATAACTTTTAGGAGAACACCAACTCCAGTAACAGTGTATTTCTCATCTGAAACCTTGGAGGCCAGATAAATTGGCATAGTATTTTTCAAGTGGTGAAAGGAAAAAAAAAATTGTCAACCAACCACAAATTCTGTATCTAAAAAATTTTTCCTTTAGCCATATAAAGGAAATAAAGACATTCTCAGACAAATAAGAGCCAAGAGAATTTGTCACTAGCAGACCTACCTTGAAAGAATGGCTATAGGAAGCTCTTTAAACAGGCAAGAAGTGATAGCAGAAGAATGCTTGGAACTACAGAATGAAAAGAAGATTAATAGAATAAGTAACAATAGGAATAAATATATTAGACTCTCCTTTCTCTCATGAGTTTCTAAAACAATATTTGATGGTTGAAGCAAAAATTAAAATACCATATGTTATACTGTATAAATAGGTGGTACACAAGCCTGTTAACAGAAATATTGGAAAAAATTATATTTCAGTGGTGGAGGCTAAAGGAACCAAAGTGGAAGTAAAATTTTAATAGTGACTCAATAAAGCATTAAGGCAAGTAGGCTGTATTAAATTATACATTTTATACTACACAGAGCAACCACCATGAAAAATTTGCAAAATGATATACTAAAAACAAGGTTAAAAAAATAAAATCCTACCAAAAAATATGAATAACCCACATGTATATTTAAAAAGAGAAACAGAAATGGGAAAGAGAAAATAAGTGAAAATAAATAAAACAGCAGCCTTAGACCCTAACATTTCAATCATTACTTTAAATATGAATTACTTATATACCAGTTAAAAAAGATTGGCACAAGGGATTAAAAAAACCATGACCCAACTTTATACTGTCTACAAGAAACTCACTTTGAACACAAGGACACAGGTAGTATAAAACGAGAAGGATGGAAAATGTTATATTATGTTAACATTAATCAAAAACAAGCAGAAGTAGTTATAAAAATCAATGAAATTAAGAGCTAGTTCTTATTTTTAAAAGTTAGAAAAATTGATAAACCTCTATTGTGACTGACAAGATAAAAAGAGAGCAGACACAAATCATGCATAATGAATGAAACAATCTATCACTATAGATCCTGTATCCATAAAAGGATAGTAGTGGAAAACAGCAAACAACTTTACATTCCAAAGTTAAAGTTAAAAGAAATAAAAGAAATAGACCAATTGCCTGAAAACCAGAGACTATACTTTCTGAGGGTAAAATTAATGACCTGAATCATCTTATAACCATGCATTTAATTTTATAATGTGAAAGTTACCTCCAAATAAATCTTAAGGCCTAGATAGCTTCCCTGGAGAATTTTACCAAGCTCTGAAGAGGAATTAACACCAATTTTACACAATATGCTATAGAAAACAGAAGAAGAGTGAACACTTTCTAATTCATGTTATGAGACTATTGTTACCTCGATAGCAAAACAAAGATAATACGGAGAAAGAAATCTGCAGACCAACAGCTTTCAATAAATTAGATCCACAAGTTTCAACAAAATGCTAGCAAACCAATTTTAGCATATAAAAAAGATTATATCTCTTGACCAAGTGAGAATTATCCCCAAAATACAAGGTTTGTGGAACATTTAAAAGCCAATTAATGTACCACATCAATACCTAAATACATGATGATCCCAAAAGATGCAGAAAAGTCATTTGACACACTCAACATTGTTTTCTTCATAAAATTACTCGAAAAACTAGCAATAGAAGAAAACTTGCTTAGCCTGATAATGGGCATACATGAAAAACCCACAGCGAACATGAGACTTAATGGTAAATACGATGATTAATTTGGGGTCCACTTGACGAGGCCGCCGGATGCCAGGTATTTGGTTAAACGTTAATTCTGGATATGTCTGTGGAGTGGTTATGGAAGATACCAGCATTTGAATTTGTAAACTGAATAAAGCAGATAGAACTCCTCAGTGTGGATGCAGATCGTCCAACGTATTGAGGGTCCAAATAGAACAAAAAGGTAGAGAAAGATTGGGTTCACGCTCCCTCTGCCTGTTTGAACTGGGACACTGATCTCCTGCTCTTGGTGCTCCTGGTTCTCAGATTTTTAGACTCAGGCTGGAATCTACACTGTTAGTTCTCTGGCTCTCAGGCCTTCAAGCTACAACACAGGCTCTTCTGTGTCTCTGATCTGCAGACAGCAAATTACAGGACTTCTCAGCCTCCATAATTACATGAGCTAATTCCTTATAATAAGTCTCATTATATATTATGTATTATACAAACACACAAGTAATATATAATATATAAATTATTAAATATATAAATATAAATAATATATAAATTATTAAATATATAAATAATATATAAATCATTAAATATATAAATATAAATTTGCCTAATACAAAATAATATATAAATATTCAATATAATAAACATAATATATAAATATATGGTAACACATATTCATACCCAGAGGATATATATATATATATATATATATATATTCTATTGGTTCTGTTTCTCTTTAGAACCCTTACTAGTATAGTATAAGGTTTAAAACATTGAATGCATTTTCTTTATGATCAGAACAAGGAAAGAATGTCTTCTTTCAGTACTTTTATTAAAAAATAGTATTGAAAGTTCTAGCCATTGAAACAAGGCCACGACAATCAATAAAAGGTATTCAGATTAGAAAGAAAGAAAACTGTTCCTATTTGCTGATTCCATTTATATCATAGTTTTGAAATGACAAAATTATAGCAATGGAGAATTGATAGTGGTTGCCTAGGGTTAAGGGAGGGGGTGGATGGGGACAGGATGTTTGGTTTTCAAAGAGTAACAGGAAGAATCCTTTTGGCAATGAACAATTCTGTATTTTGACTGTGGTGGTGGATACATGGACTCACATGTGTGGTAAAATTGCTCACAGAATGAAAAAGACAAACACATACAAGTAAAATTGGAGAAATCAAGAAAACTGGTAGATTATACACATGTTGGTATTCTGGTTGTAATATTGTACTATAATTTTGCAAGCTGATACTAGTGAGGGAAACTGAGTAAGAGGTGCACAGAATCTCTCTGTTTGTATAATTTAAATTAACTTCATGTGAATTTAAAATAATATCCAGAAAGTTTTAAAAAGCACATTTAATGCCAAAATTATTTGTTTTTTATAACTCAAAATTGCCATCTCTGGGGACATATTATGGCAACTATTTGAAATGGTTCAAATACTTGCATACGTCACTCACATTTACAGGATCATATAATTCCATAATAGTGGAATCATTATGAATGCACATAATCAAAGAGAATCAGAATTTGACAGTGCTGATAAGATTGAAATAAACTTGCGGCAGAATAGTATGGTTCAGAAAATAATCTATGCCAATCTCTGTAATAAAGTGTTCAAAATCAGGTGTGTAACCAGCAACTTTTGAGAGTAAAAGGAAGTTGATGAAAGATATTAGAACTGATGAAATTACTATCAGCTCTCCAAAAATAAAGACTATTTTATTATTTACAAACAAAACACTGATGTCTCTCCTTCTCCAATTCCAGTCCACAGAGGAATTAAGGTAGCTCCAAAACCAAAGTTGCTTTTGTGATTACTAGTGTTCACTTAAAAAACATCAGTCATTTTTCTTTAAAATTAATAGACATCTTCCAGAGGAAGCCAAGAATATTTATGTGATTGCAGTCAACTTTTACGGATCTGAAAACCATCGCTCAAACAGATTCTCATATAAACCCTGAGACTGATAAGGGCACTGAGTTTGGTTGCATCATCAAGTGGTGATTTTAAGGTACTCAAAGCCAAGATTTCATGTGCAGTCACAGGCAAGTCAGAGTGCCTGCTGTATAATGATGTCTGCTTTCAATTAAGCTCATGAGGAGACATTTACATCTAATTGTTGACATGATTTCATGTCAATGTCTTTGCATCATATACTGTAGATGAGAACTGGAATTTATAGTGAGCTTGAACTTATTCTTGTAACTATTTCGCAACAGAAAGCTAAAGTTCATTTGTAATTGTTTTCTGTATTTTAAAATAGACATTCTTTTTTAGCTTTAATTATTTATATACAAAATGTTTTATATGTCTATCTTTAACGAAGAAAATGTCATTCTGTATTATTTTCTTATAAAATCCCTAAGTAATTTTCCATCCAATAGGTCAGAGATTATTTTTTAAAAAGCTATTCTTTTCACCTTTCACATGTACATTTCCAAATAATCAATTGTTACCTGAATTTAATTGAATGAGAAATAAATATGTAATCTTTTATTTTAAAATATCTTTGCTATATTCTGGATATGTCACAGGAACTTTTTTCTGAAATCTGAAATCATGCAAATGCCTTTCGTTAAAATACCAGAGATTTTACTCCCCTGAAAATTTGCATTGTTAGGAATATATAACATAAAAAGGGCCCAAATGCTATTAAGGTTTTTAAGCTGTCAACTGAATTCTGCACACTACATTTATTCTGTTTCCATTTGCTACCAAGGAAAAGTGCAAAGTCAAACATGTTCTTACAAAAAGCACTATAGGCTGCATGTGAATGAGACCACTTTTCCTGAGGGTCTATCTTCAATTTGATAGTGCCTTTAAGTGCTTGCTTTCACTTAGAATAGACTGAAATATACAAATAGAAATTGAGAGCAGTGAAAATGACATGTATCCAAGATTTTACCCAGGAATAAAAGAATCAAAACAGACTATGCTGTCTCTTTAAAAGACCTACTTTATTAATTAAACGATTACTTTCTATAAAAAAAAAAATAGGTATTAAATGTAGAAACAGGCCGGGCGCGGTGGCTCAAGCCTGTAATCCCAGCACTTTGGGAGGCCGAGACGGGCGGATCACGAGGTCAGGAGATCGAGACCATCCTGGCTAACACGGTGAAACTCCGTCTCTACTAAAAAAATACAAAAAACTAGCCGGGCGGAGGTGGCAGGGCGCCTGTAGATCTGGCCACAGCTACTCGGGAGGCTGAGGCAGGAGAATGAGCGGGACTCAGTCTCAAAAAAAAAAAAAAAAAAAAAAATGTAGAAACAAATGTTTCAGGCAATAATGACCAGAAGGAAATCCTAATCTGGCAATTTTATTGAAAAATATTGCTGTGATTCAATGTCTTTCTTTTCTTATTTTTTCTTTCTTGGTCTAAATACCATTTTGCAAACTGCAGATAATTTGGATTTATAGCTATATAAACATACCTATTTACTATCCATGTACCATTTTCCAACTGGTGGGAGTTTTACAGACGTGTGAGCCTGTTAATCCAGACCAAAACACTCTAACCATTTTTTTCTTTTTCAATGTGTAAGACTGTTAATCCAGACCAAAACACTCTAACCACTATGTCTTTTTCAATTCATGATTTGTAGACATATCTTAAGATTACAATATTAGTTTTTATGGCCTGCTTTATCAAAATTATTCATATTATAGTTGTTTTTACAGTGGTTTTCCAACTGAAATCCATTTTGGACGGGTGTGATTTTGACAGGCATAGTTGCATAGTGGTGAAAAATATGGTTTCTGTTGTCAGACACACCTAGGTCTACATTCTGTCTTCTTCTAACTCACTGTACCACAGAGGGCAAGTCACTAAATCACTCAGAGCCTGTTCCTCTGCTTTTGTACAATAGATATAATAATGCCTAACTCATCAGTGAAATAACCTATAAATTTCTAAAATTGTCCTAGAACTTAGAAAAGATAGTACATGTTAGCTCTTACGATTTTAACTTGTTTCAACTGCATGTGACATTTTAATTAATCTCTGGAAAGGCATCTCTGCCCATAATAAAAATAATTTGTATTTTTTTAGAGGTGATATGAAATGCAGATCAACCTGGTTTTCATGTCAGATTGTATATTGCGTGTAAAAATTCATTTCTATTCTTTCTGTAGTAGAATACCTCCTCAGGCCCTTGAATTTGGATTTACCACTTTATAGTCTTAGGCCAATGTATGTGAGCAGAGATAATGTAAGCTGCTTTCCAGCAGAAGCTTAAATATCAAAGTTACTACCAACTCTCTCATCTTTCCTTCCTAAAAGAGAGCTGGTATGTCCTGCATATAGGGCTTCTGCATCCTGAGTCCTGGATCTGAGCTGAACAGAGATAACAACAACCAAAGTAAAGCAGTCAGGATGATTAATGTGAATGGAAAAAAAAAATGTTTGAGTGATAAGCCCGTGAGATTTTGGCATTTTTTATTATCTCTGGAAAACTGACAAATACAAAAATTGATACCTAAAAATAGGGCACTACCATAACAAAAACTCTCTGAAGTATGTGGCTTGGGCTTTGGGTCCGGGGCCTGTACCGGGAAAACTGAGATGGCAGTCTGGAAAAATGGTAACTCGTAGCAGGCAACGGCAAGTCATAATATGTAATAGAGAAACAACTTGAATGGTAAATGATGTACGTAATAAATGTGCGGCTTTAGGGAAGGGATTTGCCAAATTCAGCGCTGTTAATGTGCCTTGGTTACCATTTGCTGCATTACACAAAGCATGGCGAGACAGGGGTATTTTCAGAAGGAATCCATCATTTTTCCTGAAGGAGTAAAAGGAAGAGAAAAGAATCGAGGTATTTCAAGATTCTCATTGTTGAAAGATGCAAATATTCATCTCCGGAGCAATTAAGGCTGGTTTATGTTCAGTCTTTGAGCAAAGACCAAATCAAGGGTGAAATCTGCACAGCCTTTGTTAAAGCCTCTGACTGAATTAAGGCGGTCCCCAGGAAATCCTTTTAGTTGGAATAGTTGAGCAAAAAAAGACAAAGAATGTGGTCACCTAGAAGCATGAAACATTCCAAATACCTATAATACGTATAATTACCTTTAGAAAGAGGTAGTCCCACAGAGGCTGCAGATGGGCTACTGGGATGCCAATCTGACTGGAATCAAATAGTCAAATAAACCACAGCAATGAAAGGCTGTGGCTGTTTGAGATATAAAATGACATTTAGTATTCAGATTCCTTCAGACAAGAAGTAGCATTAGACAACGGCTAAATCTGCAAAGACCTCAGGATGCAGCCAAGGGAAATAATATTAAAAACTCCTATAGGGTAAAACCAAGGAATATGGAGATCCACTATGAAGAAAGCCAGCGTCTCTTTAGAAATATCGTACACTTCCAAGGTGAGGGACACATACAAGGTTTCCCAGAGGGATAATCTGCATGGCTATGAGTCAGTGACTGCTATGTACTTTCCATCCTTTCTCTATGAAGGGGAGGACTTTAAGCTGTTACTCTCCCTCTGTCCATCATTAAATGTGAGGGCTGGAATGGGAGGAGGCAAACCAGTTTGCTTTGGGTCATGGAGTCCTGGATTCTGATTCCTGATATAGAGGGCGTCTTTCATACAATCACAGAAAGAGAGCTTGATGTGACTGAATGTGGCTTTGGAAATTCCTCTTTGGGGAGGGTGTGGGTGTATGTGAAATGCAAAAAGGAGGAAAGTAAATACTTGTGACTAAACAGGTTGATTACAGTAGATTTCAAATATCCAGTCCCTCTTCCCTGTGGGAGGATAATATTCTGACCCTACTGACTTGTATCTGGACATGTCATGAGCCAATGAAATGTGAGCAGATGTGATGTTTGCCACATAAAAATTTGAAGAATGAGATCAGGTTTTAGAAGGAGAAAGTCCTTCTGTAGCCTGGAGCAGAGGCTTAGCCTTTATATAACATGAGTGCAAAGCAGAACTGGCTCTTAAAAATCACTGAGATTTTTGGATTGTTTCCTACCACAGTAAAGCTGATACAGATTGTCTTTAAACTCTCATGCTAAATTTGGAATTTTGCTGTTCCTCTACCAGACCAAGGAAACAATTAAGTATTTTCCCCTAAAACAATGTATAATCTGTCTTTCAAAGAATCATTATGCATCAATCAATAGAGAGAAATGGAGAAAAACTGCAAGCTTCAGTGTTGATCTATGCTTCCAGCCATAAAAGTTTCTGAAATTTCAGAGCCTAGTTTCAGAGACTTTGAGTACCTATTATGAGTGTGGAAATAGTCAAAATGAAAATGGACTCACTTACGTTAAAAACAAAACAAAAACCCTGACACACAGGACCAGGGAAGTCTGAGAAAAGAGGCTTCTCATGCTTGTATTCCTGAAAACAAAAACTGTCACAAAAGACTGCAAAACCCACAAACAGCACGAAGGCCATCACCACTTTACACAAAAAATAGTTCTGCCGAGGCGTCTGCGGAGCAACTGCCTGTCCGGACTCAGGCTGCCGTCACCCTTGTTTTTGATCTTGGTCGCCAAGGGTACTCCTTTCAAAACAATTATGTAATCCTCCTCATTTTTCTTTTAAAATCCTTTGTCTTCCTCTACCTCCCTGAATACACACATACTTTACTATGACATGCGTATTCCTGTCTCCATACCTTATTCCTTAATACATATTATTTTCTAGAGAGACCGTCTCTGTTCGGTATTTAGGATGACATGGGTCTGGTATTATACAAACACTTTTGGTGCTTTGTATACAATTTTTAAAAATCTTTACAATAGGATGTAAAGATTATTACTGCATGAAAAAGCAACTACTCAGACCAGTAAGCAATTTCCTAAAACCACAAATTCGGTAATAGGGAGAGCCTGAAGTCCATTCTAGCTGCGTCTCATCCCTGTATAGCCAACGTTCTTTCCATTAATCTAAAATGATTCAACACCAGGTTTTCACATGTGTCAGCATACTTTGACAAAAATCACAGAAGTCATCACGTTAAAGCTCCTATTTTGACTTATTTATTTAAATTTTGCATAACTGGACAAGGATTAAAGCTGGATCAGCTGATGTAATCTTCCCTCTTTTCATTATTGGACGAGCCCAATCAAAGCTATGTAAAGAGGAATGGGTTCGTGATAAAATGTCTCTTGATTGTAAAAAACCTTAAAAAACAAACTCCTAAAAACAATATTTGATCTTGAAAAATCCTCTGAAATGTATGGCTAGCACATGACTAATGGATTCACATAAAATTCCCATGCCTGATAAAAATTCCTTCAAAGGCTTTCCATCATATATATAATGAAATTGAAATTCCTCATATGATCTAAGGTCTGATATTATCTTGCCCTTCTCTCTCTCTCCAACTTCAATTTTTTCCTTTCTCTCAGATTCTTTCTAGGGTAGACAAACTGACTTTTTTTCTTTTGTTTTTCTTTCTCTTCTTTGTTTTCCCTTTTTTTTTTTTTTTTTGAGACAGGGTTTGACTTTGTTGCCCAGTCTAGAGTATAATGGTGCTATCACAGCTCACTGCAGCCTCAGCCTCAACCTCCTGGACTCAAGTGATCCTCCCATCTCAGCCTCCCAAACTGTTGGAATTAAAGGTGTGAGTCACTGCACTTGGCCTTCTTTTGTTTTTCCAGCATATAGAATTCATTGTCACCTCAGGACAGTTGTACTTCTTGGTCTATTGCTTTCTCTCCAAAACTTCACATTGCTCATTGTATGCCAACATTATGGTCTTAATTCAACTGTCACCTTCTTACAGCTTCTCCTGTTGTGTTTTATAATATTATTCCTCATTATCTTCTACGTGGTACACACGTACGTATCTATAAGTTTATTATTTTTCTTCCTTCAAGTAAATGTGAGCCTTACAAGACAGGTCACCATCTGATCACTTTTGTATCTGTAATGCCTAATAATAGTGCCTAGCATATGGCAGACACTCAAATACTTTACAGCTAAAATTCCTCCATTATAAATGCATTCTGTATTTAATTTACAAGTGGCATAAGTGAAAGTAACTAGTAAATTACTAGTAAAGTAGCTAGTAATTATGGATTTCTTAATTATTCTCTTATTATTTTTATTAACAAATTTGGATTTTAGGAGACGATATGGTATTGGCATGAAAACTGACATAGTATTGGTAGCACTGTTGGCTATGAATAGAAATAGAATAGCCAAATAATAAACTGCTGTGTATATTAATTTATTTGCTAAAGATACATGTTTAAAAACTATTCTATTGTTTCATTAGTATTCACAAAGTATTTCAAGAGATGAAAATATACTAGCAATTTTTTGTTTCATTTAATCCATAAAAACGCGGTGGCTCACGCCTGTAATCCCAGCACTTTGGGAGGCCGAGGCGGGCGGATCACAAGGTCAGGAGATCGAGACCATGGTGAAACCCCGTCTCTACTAAAAATAGAAAAAATTAGCCGGGCACAGTGGCGGGCGCCTGTAGTCCCAGCTACTCGGGAGGCTGAGGCAGGAGAATGGCGTGAACCCGGAAGGCGGAGCTTGCAGTGAGCTGAGATCCGGCCACTGCACTCCAGCCTGGGCAACAGAGCAAGACTCTGTCTCTAAAAAACAAAACACAAGCCAGGTGCAGTGGCTCAAGCCTGTAATCCCAGCACTTTGGGAGGCCAAGACGGGCGGATCACGAGGTCAGGAGATCGAGACCATCCTGGCTAACACGGTGAAACCCCGTCTCTACTAAAAAAATACAAAAAAATAGCCCGGCGAGGTGGTGGGCGCCTGTAGTCCCAGCTACTCGGGAGGCTGAGGCAGGAGAATGG